>NC_070594.1:21375305-21610263 GCF_027409825.1 Scomber japonicus
GTAGTCCTCGTGTATGTGGGTAGAGATGGAGTGAGTTCTGGGAATTTGGGCTTCCTGTTGAAAACAGTATAATATCCACAAACCCCCATGCAGAGGCAGGCCTGTCACACAACCCTTGCTACCCAAGTGTGGGAAATGCACCCATTCTGTCACATGAGCTCATGGTCTTGTTCTTCTCCGTTTCTATGTGTGTGTCTTTGTGAGCTTGTGCAGTCTGTGTCCTGGACACAGATTGAATCTGGGCTATTGTCACCATGATCCTAATGGCCAGCATCTGGCTCTCTTTTTAGTTTTTTTTTTGGGGGGGGTGGAGGGACTGGAGTTGGTTGTAGGACCCTGTGAAATCCGTATTAATGTTTTCCATATCCAGATTATTTTTTACTGTACACCATAACAAAAAATAATCATTCATCATCAGATATATAGAGAGATGATTGGAACAGCACTAACCAGCTGTAGAGACTGATATTGTTACTGATATATGGGTCAACCAATTTTATTAGCTGGTATTGGTATCACACATATATCATTTTAGCTTGTTCATAACAATTTTCTACAGAACAAGCTGTTGAAAATATTGCTTTTCTTCATGTGTATGATTGTTGAACAGCTGTTTAAATAAGTTACTTTTGTTGACTTTTTATTTTCAAAGCTTTTATTGCACTTGCACCATGTTATCTGTCCACTGTGGCCTCTCTGCTGGCCGCTCTGAGTGTGTGTCTAGGTCTATGTGGAGGAAGTGAGCCCCACCCTCTGTCTAACACCAAAACAGACAGCAGAGGACAGGAGCAGTATGACCACAAATGACACCAAAATGCAGTAGACACTCTCCGCATATTTTTTTTATGTTCATTGAGCTTAGGTGTTGTGAAAAAACGCTGTTTATGATGGCGGGGAAACCCTGATTTATACAAACTACATTCGCATCTTGTCAAATTACACAATATTCCACATTTTACAGTTGATTCCATTTTTATTATTAAATTACTCGAATCCATCCTTGTCTTCCGCAATGTGGAAATCATAGGGCCCTAGAGGTGGGTGATCTGACTGCTAGTGCCTCAAGCTGTGCAGCTGTCCCAATTACTACCTCTCTCTTCTCTCCTAATTTCCCCTCCGTACCCATCTGCCTACTTCTGCAGTCCAAACTCTGTCCCATCCATCCGTGGATGCCACTAGTGTAGATTTGTGCTTTCAGGAGGCTTCCATGCTAAAAACAGCCTTAAAGAGATTGATGTAGGGTTAGATCCTGTTTTATGTTAGATGCTGAGAGGTGTATAAGTGCTAGACACTGCAGTATCTGAGGCAGCTGAGGGTTTTTTTAGCTGCATCTCTGAATCCCTCCAGCCCTCCACACCTGCTCTGGTCCTGACCTGAGTGGTGGACTCTGAGGGTCTGACGAGGCTGTTTGATGGGCCATGGCTACTGAGCATCAGGGGATTATGTGAGTAGGTGGGTGGCTGGCAGGGAGAGAGAGGAAACTGTTTGTGTCCCACAGTGAGTCCCTCAGAAACTTCTGATGAGCTAAAAATGTTCACTGTGTCATACCCATGTGAATTCAGTTCCTCATGCAGAGGAGGCGCCACAAACTTCACTGCAGTCTTCTTGCCCTAGTGCAAAGCATTCACAGTAAGAGTGAAAAACTAGAATAAACACAAAACCTCGCACACACTAACTTATATGTATGCATATACACACACACAAATTAATGCAGAGGCACACAGGAGGCTGTGCAACAAGGGACAGTTAAGTGCTTCAAACTGAAAAGAGAAAAAAAAGGGGGAAGGAGAGAATTTAAGTGCTGCATGTGGATGGGTACATGCCTATTTCTGGACAGCTCCAATGAGGCGGGAAGAAATGTCGTAAGACCCACTTCTCAGCTCAGGCTGCAGCAGCAATAACTCCTCGAGATACAGAAAAAGCAAACACACACAGGCAAGCACACACGCACAAACACACATCCTCCTTGATGGAAGTACACTGCAGGCAGGAGGGCCAAACAGAGCTGGGCCGCACACTCTTAGAGGGAAAGTGCTGGTCAGGATCTCTGACAGTAACAAGGACAGGGCACCCTCAGAGCTACCTCATCCAAACACACATTCAAGCATCCTTCAAACCCACCCAGGACAGTTGTGGCTAAGGCACTCTGTGATCTAGATCCAGTCTCTACACAAATCCAATCTGATGTCACATGGCTATTGGGCCAAACTCCTATTGTGCATGTCTGACTGAATTCCTATTCAGACCTCCCCTCCTTCCACCCTGTCTTTAGACATTCAGCTGAGTAAGACAGGTGGACAAGCAGCGAGACATTTAGACAGGCAGGCAGCAGGGCAGGCCTACTAGGGGCTTTTCTTTTCCTGCTGCCGGAGAATGCTATCAGCCTGGATCAGGCTAGCCTGCTCAAACTGAGCTACAGCAGCCTCACAGACCCGCCCGCATTTCTCCATGGAAACCTGCCCCACACTCGCCCTGTGATTGGCTCGATCACTAGACAGACACTCTGTCTTACAATACAGATAATAATGGCCCTCCGGCAAGATGAGAGCAGAGGAAGAGTGATGGCAGAGAGGATTTTTTCCTACAGATTTTGCCCTTTGGAAAGGCTGCATTCTGCAACCTTATAAGAAACTGAAGACTACAGGTATGCTGCTGCACATGGCATGTGGTTGGTTAGCTCTGCTGTTTCTACCCCAATGGTCATCACAAAAAATCTAAGACATTAGCATCAAAAGAGGGTGATAATTGTTTTCTCACCTATTTACTGGAGGATTCAAAAGCCTAGAGAGTGGAGGAAACACACACTGGACTCTGAACTAACCTTTGTCACCATCCTGAAATACAATCTAATCTCTCTTGAAATATTCGTGGTCCATCCTAAATTTATAATCTTTGTTTTTCTACATTATCATTAGTAAAACTCCTTCAGAGTGACCTTTATCATAATTAAAACACCATACAAATGATTAGATGATCAATCATCAACCCTTTTATTTAAATTAATCTAAAAACAATAGAGAATAGAGGTAAATCAATCATGCTGTAAACAAATGGTCCTCTCCGTTTAAAGAGACTTCCCTCTCTCTCCTTAGAAACTTTAATTAACTAAAATCTCTTGTACTTTTCCATCATACTGATTTAACTTTAACTTTCTTGGCTAACTTAACTATACTACCACAGACATACAGTGTACAGTAACGTGAGGAGCAACTACTGTTGCTATATATGTATATTAACCTTGTAGAATGCAGGTGTGGGGTTTAGTTTAGTTGTTTGAAGCTGAATACTGGAGCACACTAACACAGTGCAAACTGCAGCAGGTGAGAGATAAGTAGCTACATCTCAGGTTTGTGTGCTTCAGAGTTTTATTTCCATTGCTGTTCACTGTAACATTAGCAGGGTTTGTTTAGTTTTAGCCCTGGGATGATGGTAGGTCCTTGTATTTAAGCCCTGGACAAAAAGCAGACACCAAACACCAGCTTCACATGACAAGTGCCAGCCAAATGCCAACACTGGTTATAGAATGACTGAACCAAATGTGTAACCCCGTAATTCTTTGTCTTTTTTGTCCTGCCAGAGCAAGTCTTTAATAATAATAATAATAATAATAATAATAATAATAATGATAATAATAAGACTCATGGGTGTGTATCCATGTATCCATATAAAATAATTTCAGTCTATCCCTTCCTCAAAGCAGCAACAACACAAGCTAAAGCGTCTTTTCAACAGCTTCTGCTCTATTTACAGTACATTGTCTGGAGTTGGAAAACAGAAATACCCTGCACAGAGATTAACAATACCAACACAACAATGCCAGATGAGCATTCTTCTTTTTGTAGCCTTGTTACTGCAACTCGCTACAAGATTTTCTGTGTCCTGCATTGCCTCTTCACTTCAATGTTCTTTGTGTTTGTAACATGAAGCCCCCAAACTGGGAACATGTCTTAAAAATGTATTGTTTGTTTCCTCCATAGCTCCATTCAGCCTTCTCTTCTCATGCGTCTGACGTTTTCAGGAAAAAAAGGATATATCTGGGACAACAGGGGTGCAAAAAGGGGATGTATACACAGCACACTGAAGCCAATATCAAGCATTATACACACACTGTACACTGAGCCAAAACACTGTGATGCTTGAAATTAGAATGGCTTTTCATGCAAACAGAGGCGTTTGCTGTGCAGGTGACAGGCTGGTACTGCAGACAGAACTGAAAATGAAAAACTAATCCAACCACTATTTCAAATAAAACTCCACTTGGCAGCAGGGTTGGCTTTAAAAAAAAAAAAAAAAGAGAAAAAAAAAGAAATTCATTTGAATTCTCTAATATCGATCCATAAAATCCCAAGATTGATCTTTTAATATGCCGTTTCCTGTGGATACGTGAACCTTTAACCGTGCACCCCGAGGTGCTCCACTGAAGGCACCACCAAACCTGGTTGCATTTCAGATTTTAAAACTATGAAGACAGAGAAGAGCTGGACAAAAGCAAATCCATAAGTTAGATGTGGAAAATGGAAGTTAAATATTGTGTCAATACTCATTGACTCTATGGACCACTGCTGTAAAGGCTGCATTTGCATTATATTGTGTCGACTGCTTTAGTGTGTTGGTCAGGTTGAATAAAAAGTACACTGCTTCGGGGTCAATTCTTAGTATAAACATTAATATTTTTTAATAATGCGCCAGGTTAAATGGTTCCTTTTACAAGCATTAGTTCTCTGAAAGTCTCTTTCCAAGCAAATGTGGTATTGTAATTAATATTGAATAAAATTGGAAATCAAACTGGGATCTGGTGAATTGGAAACAAATCAATTTTGGTAATCAGTATCACAAACCAGGCCCACATAGCAGAGGCTTGATACACTAAAGCAAACAGAAATATTTCACGTGACAATTATGCACACTGTTAAATACAGATAAAGCTATGAAATGAGTCACCGCCCATTTTTGCTCACTGCACCGCATCTAACCTCTTTGGCAGAGCAACACTAATATGTTTAATGAACTCATTAGTCAAAAATGAAGACAGACAGTGGTATGAGGCATGCAGGGTAGAGGCACAAAGGGCAGAGAAAGAGGGAGGGAACGGAAGGGAAGGGAAGGGGGGGAGACAGAAAATAGATCTACCTTTCTAGAAAGCACATTCACCGGTATTATAGATGCAGCATCATGTGTTAGAGTTACATCGTAGCAAATGCAACTTTGGCCAATGTAACAAGCAGCAACAAAACAATGTGGGAGGCTTTTTGCACGCACAAAAAAAATCACTCAAATTAAAGCAAATTTCTAGGGTTAGTTTGAGGGTCAGTTTGAGCGTTATCACTACTATTTGATTTAAGTGCTTCATCAAAATTTACGCAGGCTGGAATGAACTGCTCTAATGTAATTATTTGCACTTGGCTGATATAAATGGGTCTACCCATGCTTATGCCTATTAATTCCAAAAATGGCAAAGCCCAGATCAAAGCAAATGGTTGCCAAAGCATGAGTCACTTTGCTTTATGTAAAATAATTGGCCCCTGACTGTTTAAAACTGTTCACATTCAGACAGGCGTCTATCTGAAGCAGCACAGTCACCCACCACTGGAATCCAAGACAGACTACCTCTGCCATAGCATAGACCCCTGTCACTGCAATATATATGGCTGTTTACTTATTCATGAATGGATTAGGGCCACTAACTCAATCAATCTGCTTTCAGTTACCAAGGCTGACTTTATTAGATAACATTAATGATGCATTAGTTGTCCATAGGTGTTGAGTTTCTCCCTTGTCAGCAACTACAATTCTAATGAGAACACAATGGATACTGGATGCAAATGGATCTAAACTTCGGTATAATTGTGGCACCATACAACATGACTGAACTCATCAATTATCTTCAAACAATATGCCGTCAAAGAAAGAAACATCACAGCATGCAACGTGAAGCTGAAATATGTCTTGTAATATCAACTGCAGGCATGAAGTGATACACTTTACCAAAAAAAAAAAAAAAAAAAAAAAAGCCATCCACATCATTGATTGATTTCATGAGAAAGCAATAACACAATGCATTTATTTACCATTCATTCTGCCATACACTGTTCCTCTACATGCTTGGATTTCCGCCTCAGTTCTGTGATCATGACATTAATACAGCCATCCATGTATGCAGAGTTTACATCACTATGAAGGTGTTCTCATGGGTGCTCCTGCTGGGAATTGAACCTGTAGCCTTACCAGCACTGACATCAGATACGATTGGCATGAGTTACACTGAACACACACACACACACACACACACATACACATATACATATACTGTGCCTGTGCATGTGAGTGCTGCCATCTTATCATCTTCCTTGTCAAGTGTGTGCATGTGTGTGAGTGTATGTGTGGAAGGGATGGGAAACAGAAATCACCCTGCAGGCTCCCTCATGACTGTCCTAATGTGATGAAGATGAAGATGACGCATGGACTGAGCCGAGCCGTTTTCATTTCATAATCACATATCAGAGGCCTTATTACACATTAACCACACCTCCAGAGATACTAAAAACAAACACACGCCTGGCTGTGGCGATTATTACAACGCAATTCTTGATGATAACTAGCAAAGCAGCAGTGCAGTGAGGCTGTTAACACAGGCGGCTGCTTTTGTCTGCCCGCCACACATAACAACACAATGAAGGAAATACACTGGAAGGATGAACACACTTGTCAAACAACCATCACAACCCCGCTCTTCCTCCTATGTCATGTGTCTTAAATTTTCACGTGGAGGTCAAATGAGTTTCACTATCATTTAACGGTGAGACAACTCAAACATGCCCGCGACAAGCTGAGCAAACAAGCGCACACAGACAAGACAGCTAGCTCACAGGCTACACGCTTTTAGCACTTCTGATGCCTTTAGCTCACAATACAGGCTGCAAATCTGCCAAATGAAACCACTTTGATAGCGGTTGACTCACGCTGCCTAGTCAAGATAATGCCGCGGTGTTAAAAAAAAAAAAGGAGAGAGAGAGAGCTTTGAGGCTGAGCTACCCGCTGGCCGTTACGCGGATACACTGTAAATTGTTTTGAACATACCCCACTTGCCTTTCTCAACGCGAATAAGCAACAAAGGATGACGTGGGGTAGTTTATAGGGAAGTAACGTACACAAGTAACAACGACTCATCCCCTTATAGCAGAGAAAAAACACCGGGGTAACGGCCGTCATATAACGGGACCTGAAATCTCTGCCTACCGTGACCGCTATTTGGTCACCGTGCTGTCGGCAGCGACGCAGTCAACAGGCCGAGATGTAGCGGGGGAAACTGGCTCCGTGTCTCCTACATTTTCCGCCATGCAGCGGTAGTTAATATCACCCACCTTGGCGTGATACACCGGCGTCTGCGGCATCCGACCGACGGGGCGCTGCGGAGGCTGGTCTGACGCCGCAGCAGCCTGGGATGTGTTGCTCCAGAAAAACTGAGCGGAAAGGCTGCGGCGGAAACAGAGCTGCAAGCAGAGAATACGGCAGCCAAGGCTGCTCTGTGGGGATCTGCTGGTCTGGATGGCCGGTGTCAATGTAAACCTGAGAGGGGGGGAACCCGACATCCGATCTCGACTTTTCAAAATAATATGTGGTCGCCATAAGAACATCACAGCACAGTGTAAGCATGCGGTAGCTCATCCTGTTTATTACCCTTGCCTGTCTTAACTGGCAGTTAAATATAATTTTGTATCTAATTATTTGTCGAGCTTCATTTATATTTTCATTTCATTTCACTACTTCAGTCTGGTGGAAATAAACCTTTTTCCATTGTGTTCTTTGGTGACTTATAACTAGGCTATATCTTTATAACATAATTAAGGCCAGTGGTTCTCAAAACATCAAGGACCTCTGAACTGACACAAATTAGACCACTGGCCCCCATTTGATAAGATTTTGCCCCAGAGATTTTTGCTTTTAGATGTTTTATTACAGACAGTGTATGACACCCATGATCAAGGGAGTCACTGTATTAATTATTGATGGAATTACAGGACCTCAGGGGAACCCCTAGTGCCCCACTTGAGGATACATGTCTATACCGCGCAAAACACGTTGAATTAACGCTGTGTTTAAAAGGTGCACAAATAAACTTCAACCGCAGTGACTGTAAATTACTAGGATACCTGCTTTTTGTTTATTGGTTAATCATTGGTCATTTATTTTGAAGGCGCAGAGATCCCACCTCCTGTTTTGGTCTGACTCTTGCTGGCTGGCTTGACTTCTTGTGATGCCGACCCTGATGGGAGTCGTTTGGAGTGGAAGCTGCAGTGCGCATACCAGTGTCAGATTGTTGTACTGCAGTCTGGTTGATACACTGACAGACTGACCGAGGGGAGGGGAGGGGGGGTCTGAAGGGTAGTGTACCAATTCCCCCCACTCCCTTAAAGGGTGTCGCTCTGCTCGACCTTCAGGCATCAATGCAGAATAGGAGTGTAGCTGTAATGTTATAGCCTTCACTCCTCACTCATATCTAAAGTGTTCATGTTACTTATCGCTTCCCAAGAACAGTAGCCCGCTGCTCCAGTAATCATCTGTCATAACCTCTTATCTTCCTTTGACATAATAGCCACTGTAGACTCATTTAGGTCAGGTTTATAAACCAAATAGTTTGGTATCTAGAGTTTTTATCTCGGTGGAGTGCAGTAAGAATATTTTAAGACAGATAAAGATAACTTTCCTACAGTTTACCATTAGATGGAGGAGGTCCATTAAGGTGTGTCAGTGTAGCTCAGTTTCTCAGTTGAGATACATTTTCAAAAACATTATGGTAACATTTTACATTTGTCTGTCAGCCAGGACGGACTGGTTTCAACATCAAAGGTAGAGAGAAAAGGAAGTACTTTTTGTGTCACTTGTAATCTCACTTTTAATGAACCTAGCAGACTTACACTGTTTATCCACGGTGTTTATGTGCTTGCAGTAATCATATTGTGGGTACCAAAAAAAACCTGTTAACATAGTCACAACATGGAGACCTGAATGTCATTTGAATAAGACGGAGACTCGTACCCACAGGAACCTTGGGGTTAAGTATTGGTTTTCGGTCAGTGCTAAGTGGGGCATGGACTGTGGTTAGGCAAATGGTTATTACATGAAGAGGAACGAAAGTTCAGTTATTGTACTGCCCACCAAAGTAGTAGAAAAAAAGCATGTGAGGCTGAAAGTGAAAAAGTGTTCTCATAACAACCCTTTCTTTGTTTGAAACTGTTTCCAACGGAAAAGGTTCATAGTAAGGTCGATGGATCATTCTGAGTTACCAGGATATTGTTTCTGGAAAGACATTTTTTAATACCTAAAGCACCACAGACAAACAACATTCCATTCATCTATGTTGTTTTGGGGTGATGGGAGAACTGTCCGAGCCAGATAGCTTAATACTTGGGCCAGTGAAACCTCCCTGTAGCGCTAGATTCCACTATTAACAAATGAGAGATGTGTTTATTTGTGAACAAACCCATCAAGGAAGCAGAAATTCACAGAAAAATATTGGACAGCAGCTGTTTTCCAGTGATCATTTGCAGCAACAAATTAAAAAGTAAGTTGTTGTTCACACCAGCAAGTAAAGCCATAACATAACTTTTGAAATAAGTATGGGTCCAAAAATGAACACCGCTCTCCTAGTCTGCATGCTGAATGCAAGTTACAACTCTGCACAAATTCAGCTTTTTGAGAAATAGATTTTTTTTTTACATATTGTCAGGGTTACATAATGCAGGCACATAGCTCATCCATTTAGGTTTGTAAATAGCACACCTGAGTGGACAGGGCTTCTGGACAAGTCATCAGTCACACAGCTATAAACCACTGCTGTAAAGGCTGCACATTATCACACTCAGCAGTCTTCATGTGGCGACCTGCTTATTCAGTAATTCACAGTCATGGTTCAGATTACATGACATTAATTTTAATTTGGGCTAGTCAATTTTACAGCAGAAATATTCATTGATTTGAAATGGATTCAACAAACAAAGACACATTTCATGTATGTATTTCACATCTGTACTCCTTGCCACAGCATAAAGCGATACATGTTAGTGCCATAGCTGCTCTTGAGTGTGTGTAAAGATGCAGTTTATCTGTATATATCATTTAACTCAGGTGGGGATAAGTATGGAAAGTAAAGCAACAAGGGAAACCTGTGTGTCTGTGTGTGTGTGCGTGCAAGCATCTGTGTGTGCGTGTGTGGATGAGTGCTGTGAAACAGTAAACACGCTTTCAGGTATAATTTGTTGCCCTTGAACATGTAATTTACTGTGCCACTCTCTGTTAACTACCATATATGGCTGTTTTTTTCTGCCCCCCTCCCCCACCTTACAGTCTCACTTGAGAGTTAAGCGACTAAATCAAATTCATAATACCCATAGGCTTTTCATGTGTTGTTGCTTCCCCATCTATCTCTGAAAAATATCCAGTCTGCCTCTGAGAGGTCTCACTCCTGTGGTGAGGAGCTGAATCACAATAACCACCCCCACCTACATTTTGTACACACATAATTTCTGTTTTACTTAGTGGCCCTGACTACTAAGAAGCTGATGCAGTAGCACCATCATGTGGAACTAAGGCCACAGTACACTGTCAATGTGAGCTAATAAACAAGTTGGAGGAATTTTCTTGACAGTGTAGTTATTCATTCAGAGAGAAACTGACTCACAGGACCTTTCAGTTTTACGTCTTCAACCAGCTCCATCTCATTTCTAAGAAATGACTCATGTTTATGGTAGATTGTGCTGGATTGGGTATTAATTGAAACTGTGTGGGAAGACAAAGACACGTCATGGCAGAAAGAATTGTATGACTGAAAAAGATCAGGGGAGCCCTACAATCTGCTACAACCACGCTATCAGTTGATGAGTAAAGAACCAAGTCTAAGTGAAGTCTATGTATGATACATTGAAGCAGGATTGTGGTTGATTTGGATGAAGAAATAAATTCTGATGTAGAATACTGTATATGGATGACATAAGCTCAAAACAAGGATCAGAGCAGCAACGTGCATGGATGGAGATTCAAGCAGGACAAGGTTTTTCAGAGGAACAATGGACAAGAGTCAATGCAGTTAAACTTCCCAAACTAGTCATACAGAGATTTTCTGGAGTGGGCAAGGGCAAATGTTTTGGAGTCAATATGAAATGGCCATACATAGTAATGAAAGTTTGAGCTAAACAGACAAATTTAGTTACATGAAGTCATTTTAACAAGTATGGCAGCGAGCACAGTCAGAGGCCTTGCATTATTCAAGGATAATGATGATAGAGCAATTAAAATCCTCGCTCGATTTGGTCGCAAGGACCTGGTGATAAATGCACACATGAATAAGTTACGCAATATGACTGCTGTAAGAAAGACTACTGATATAACGGCTTTGTGCAAATTGTATGGTGACTGGGAAGTACACGTGAGCAGCCTTGATACCATGGGTGTTGTATCTGACTCTTATGGAAGCCTGTTATGCCTGCAGAAATTGTCCTTAGGTTCACCCAACAAGAAGCTCACAATGTTCTCAAGGCAAATGATTTGATGGACGTTTTGTAACTGTAGGTGGAAAGTAGAGAGAGAACAGCAAATCTCACTCAAAAGGGAGAAGGTTATCAGAATGAGGAAAGAAATGCTGATTTTGATAAGGAGCGCGAGAAAGAGCGCAGAATGAGAAGGCCATGGACTGGTGCCACTGCATCAGCTGCATCCTTGCATACTTGGAGTCTAGATGATAACAGTGACTGTTCATTTTGTGAAAGGGCTGAGCATGAATCATCCAAATGCACAGAATATACTGTGAATATCAGGAGAGAAAAGCTGAAGTGATTTGGCAGGTGTATTATACGTCTATGCCCCAGATAAATAAAAAAGAGTAAATGCAAGAAAGATCAAGGTATATTTCAGAAACTTAAAAACAAATTAAGTTGTTGATGTAGGATTATTGAAAACACCAATTATACGCTCTTCAAACATGCAAATGAAAGATGAAAAAATAAGGTTGTTTCTTGAAGATAAAGGTCTAGAAGTCACAGATACTCTGATGAGAAACATGGTATTGGAAGGCCTTGGGATTTTGATTGGAGGACAATGGACTAGGGGTTGTGGAGCGTAAATTTGAATGACTGATTCAAAGTGCTGTGTCCATCACTGTCACTGTCATCACTGCAACTGAGTTTTGTAGAGGAACAAATACTGACTGACCAGCTGCGCAGTTTCTGGGAGACTGAGTCACCAGGGATTCAAATGGAAACTGAAAGGAGCCCAGAGACAGATAAAAATTCGTAAGTTTGAAGAGTCAGTAAAGTACCAAGAAGGTATAAATGATGTTTGTTTGCCTTGGAGGAAAGACAATTCAAAATTGGGTACAAATTACTGTAAAGCAATGACTTGCTTGAATGGTGTAGCAAGAGGATTTCAGAAAAATTATCAATATAGTTAAGTGTTTCAAGAGTATCAAGTAGAGGGGATTACAGAAGAGGTAATTAATGTTGAGACAGAAAATCCAGTATACTATCTACTACATCATCCAGTGATCAGAGAAGATAGAACTGCTACTACTATGAGTTTTGTGTCTGATGCCTCTTCACATGAGAGAGTTGCTCTCTGAATGAATGCCTTTTAACCAAACCAAAACCTAAATCCAGATCCATTAAGCATTCTGATCTAATTCTGGCAGCATGGAGTTGCAATGTTGGCGGACATAAAGAAGGCTGTCTTTCAAACAACCCTGAATGAGAGAGCTAGAGCTGGGCTGTGATTCTTATGGCAAAAGGAGAAACCAGTCCTCTTTGAGTATTTGAAGGTGATGATTATGAGAATGACACACATGCCATTTGGTGCATCTGTCAGTCCTTTTTAATGGCTGCAACAATGAGGTATCACTTCAGAAGAGAGGAACGCACACACACACACACACACACACACACACACACACATATATATATATATATATATATATACTTTTTGGAGTGTTTGTATAAGGATGATTACTAGAAAAGAGAATGTTGATAATGCCATATGCCTATCTTGGAGAGCCAAGGAAATTATATCAAGTGCAAGCATGAAATTATACAAATGAAACACCAATTCCCCTGGTTTAGAAACTGAGTGGAAGCGGCAACATGAGATGGAACAAGTCAAAGGGCAAAATCTGCACACGTTTCTGGGATTAACACTGACGGATTTGTATTTGAAAATAATTATTGAATAAATAATTGAATAAATAAAAGACAAAAAAGACATAAAACAAAGGGTGCATCAGGCTTTTGCGCACCAGGATTTTAAATGAACAATAGTCTATGTGCATGTCAATCTCTGTTTTCTCTTTCATATGCAGACATGTTCTTACACACATACACTGATATAACTTGCCTGAAATAGGCAATAATATTTAAAAGTGACATATAGACTGTCCACAATAACTGTTAAGAAAATAATGGACCTGTAGGTAATGTGACACAATTAGGTTTTCAAACTTTAAGTTGTGAAACTAAAGTGATGACTGACATTGATGATGACGTTCAGGAATACATCGTTCAGTGGCTGACCCAGATTGTACAGTTCAACCTCTCTTTGATCTGAGCAAGTACAGTGGACTCAGTAAAGCCTTGAAAATAACAGCCTGGGGAAAGAAAGACAAATTTGGGAAATGTGTACAGATGAGATACAGCGAGCAGAAGAATACTGAATAAAGCTGACTCAAAGTATCAGTTTCTTAAAGGAAATAAATAACTTGCTGAAAGATACAGGACTGGACAAACATTAAAAATTCCATACCTTAAGAATTTGGACTTCCATGTGTGGGAAGATTACAAGAAGCAAACTGGTTTGACTCCCAGGAGTATCAATATATTTTTACCAGGTAATAATACGTTTTCAGAACTTTTGATCAGACAAGCACATTTATGTACGGTGGCCGAGACCCGCCATAGCTGCAAATAAAAGTAACGCAGCAAACAAAAAGAAACGCTGCTGCATATAAAAGAAACGCTGCAAATAAAAAGACACACCGCAGCGAACAAAAAAACAAAAAAACACCGCAGCATATAATAAAAAAAACGATGCAAATAAAAAAAGACACAACGGAAGTGGATTACCGGGGACTGTTTTTGCCGAAACACCGGAAGAAGAAACAACAACAACAGGACTACGAATTGGAAAACGAACTAGAAAGTAAGTGAAAATGGTAGTGTTTGAGGGTAACTTGTCTGTTTCAGCCAACATGGGGATGAGGATCGGAACTGCAGACACTTAAAACACGCTGTTCCGCCTACGGGACGGGTCGTAGGTTGGGAGGTAGCCACAAGTCCTTCTGAATGTTTTAAACACCAACCCTTAAACATGTACATTCATGCCGTACACTGTTAGAAAGCATAGGTTGCCCTGATTCATTCAAGACCACTCACGAATTATATTGGTTGCTCACAGCCGTAATAGTATTCAGCCACTCAGCTAAAGTAAAAACAGCTATAATCTCTACATACCTTCAAAGTCTTCCCTTTATCCACAACGATCATCTTATGACTCGGGACTTTCTGTACAGCTCGCCAAGTATCCATTCTTGTGAAATATGAAATCCGTTTCCATACGCTCCATGCGTTGTTGCATGAGGATAAATAACCAAAACACATGTGGAAAATGGGAAGGATTTGGGAAACATTGGTCGGAAGTGACGGTCAAATTATGTCATGTGCTACTCGATTTTTATCTTATCTTGTTCTCAGGAGCCCCCAGGAACAGCACCAGGCTTTGAAGCCAATTTAACATAGTGGCCAAACCATGAAATTACAACTTCCAGGTCCAACAGGATAACTTTTGTTCCCCTTCCCCCAAAGTTATGTTATGAACAAATAAATGATGAGTGTCCCTCTGAAGTTACTCCCTGCACCTTACAGCCCCCCCACACAGTACCATCCGCACAACCATACCCACAATAGAATTTTATCAGTCAGCTGTGATATCATCATCAGTGTAGCTCTAAGCAGGGAAGAAGCAGTTTGATCACACTTTTGGTCTTTTCTGACCTTTTCAGATTGAGACATTGAGGCAGAGTTTCTAAAGGAGAACATGTGCACTCTATTCACCTGACAGAAACGCTGTAGTGGAGAGGCACAGTAGTGGAGTATATGGAGCACCAAGGCATCAAATATTTGCTGTCGACATATGCCGGAAAAGTGTCAATTTAATGCATCTCATACTATGAAACAGAGGCAAAATGTAATAGAATAATGCAAATATCATTAGAATATCATTAGAATATAATAATTTATATCATTTCAGAAGGAATGCATTTTCCATGTTTCTTGTCCCTCGCCCCTTCATTCCCTCATCCCTCATCCCTCAACCAACACCCCATGTATAATATATCTGATGCCTGTTGTTATGACTGTAAATGTTGCAGCCTTACTAGCATAATGTTTAACAGCAACAATGGTATTTATATGGCCTGGCCTTAGGAAAAGCACTGTAAATTAAATATACCACGCAATCTGAATTTTGAATAGTTGGTATTTAAGTTTTTTTTTTAAATGTAAAGAAATCAAACAAGTAAACAAAAAAAAGCATATAGTACACCTCAGCTGATTAGACATTTCAAATGGCTGAGGCCTTACACTGCATTGCACTGTACTGTGAGTACTTTGAGGATTGATATACAGTGGGGAGAACAAGTATTTGATACACTGCTGATTTTGCAGGTTTTCCCACTTACAAAGCATGTAGAAGTCTGTAATTTTTATCATAGGTACTCTTCAACTGTGAGTGACGGAATCTAAAACAAAAATCCAGAAAATCACATTGTATGATTTTTAAGTAATTAATTTGCGTTTTATTGCATGATTTAAGTATTTGATACATCAGAAAAACAGAACTTAATATTCGGCAGAGAAAGCTTTGTTTGCAATTACAGAGATCAGAGGTGAGATCTTGCATAGAGCCCCAGACCCGAGGGAGATTGACCGTCATCTTGAACTTCTTCCATTTTCTAATAATTGCTGCTCGCCTATTGTCCTGTAGCCCATCCCAGCCTTGTGCAGTTCTACAATTTTATCCCTGATGTCCTTACACAGCTCTCTGGTCTTGGCCATTGTAGAGAGGTTGGAGTCTGTTTGATTGAGCGTGTGGACAGGTGTCTTTTATACAGGTAACATGTTCAAACAGGTTCAGTTAATAAAGGTAATGAGTGGAGAACAGGAGGGCTTCTTAAGAAAAACTAACAGGTCTGTGAGAGCCGGAATTCTTACTGGTTGGTAGGTGATCAAATACTTATGTCATGCAATAAAATGCAAATTAATTATTTAAAAATCATACAATGTGATTTTCTGGATTTTTGTTTTAGATTCCGTCTCTCACAGTTGAAATGTACCTATGATAAAAATGACAGACCTCTACATGCTTTGTAAGTGGGAAAACCTGCAAAATCGGCAGTGTATCAAATACTTGTTCTCCCCACTGCACCTGCGAGGAAGTTGCAAATTAGAAGTTATAATGGAGTTTGGAATGAGGTCAGAAGCAATGAAACCCCTTTAACCTCTAATATTGATCTTATGAGTTGTGCAGATGAAATTGTCAATCAAAGGCAGTAACACTATTATAATAACCTATTTAATTGTGTGCATGGCAAAAAAAGCTAAGCTAGTGTTAATTATGTTGTCCTCTCTCAGGATATGAAAGTGAGGTTTGATGAAGTGTCTGACGTTAGTGTGAATACCCGGCTGGAGAGCCAGAGGGTGACTTGAGGTAACTGTAGCCTGGAAACCTCCTAGACATCAGAGGTGTTTAGCACTGTTCAGTAAACAAATTGCATTGGTGTCACTGACTGGACAGGTAGCCTTTTTAATTCAGTGGATCTTGCTTTACTGGTGACTTTGAAAGCTTACTAAAAAAGCAAAAGCCATAGACATACAACTGTTGCCAACAGCTTATGTATAGGCCCATTTGATGAAGAAGAAAAAATACAGTTCAAGGTTTACTTACTGGCTTTTTTCCAGAGCTTTTTATCATATCACATGACCTTCATCAGTGGAAGGAGTCTGCTCACTTATCATAGATATTATGATTTCTTCTAGAGCACTTTTAGGATGTTTCATGTTCCTATTGGTTAAAGTTTAAATCAGTAATAATTTCCATCTCTGGCAGTGTCATCATTTCCAAAATCTAATATTGTTGGATGATAAAAAGCATAAAGTGAGAGTTGTGGTTTTCATTTAGAGATGTATAAGCAATGCCTCCACAGGGTGGCACTGCTTCACACACACAGAGGAATGAGCATGAGTAAAGCTCCCAGCAATTATGGAACAGATGTTGGATGGCGAGCAACTCAAGCTATGAATGTTCAATGTGAACCACAATCACGTTGGTGGAACACATTGCTGAATCAAGACATTTATGGTGAGAGCAGGATGACAAACGACTACATCAGTAATTCAGTGAAAACACATTTGAATCACAAGTTAAGGCTGAAAAAAGAGTGAGTTGGAGGGAAAAAAATAAACTTCAGAGCAATTTCGGAGTTAATGTTGATGCTAACTAATGTTATCTTTATTAGTCCAGAATAAGGAATCACCTGATCTAGCTACCAGGCCACCTCATAACTGGTGTAGCTAGTGAACAAATATCAAGATGAATCTGCTCAGTGCCCTGGCATTTAGGATGGGAGACAAAGAAAAAACACTGTTTCAAGATACAACAGCTCACTTTATTATGGCCTCTTTAATGTTTATTGCTGGTTTAATGAGCAGTACAACAGTTTATGCAGTGTGATTCTTTGCTAATCCGTTAGGAAGCAGCGGCCTCTGTTTAGTGGCTGTGTGTGAACTGCTGTAGATAGTGTACCTCAGGTATGATAGGTGTATCAGACCAATTTGAATTTGAATGCAGAATAGACATCTTTGTTGTGATTGATCAGAAATAAAATTCCACAGATGTGTGGTGAGCAATTCACTGATGTGCAATGGGACTTATGTGTGTAGTCTGATATTTCCCTGTGGCTGATGAAGCTACTGTTGAATCTTATATTAACCTACAAGTGCTTATGAGAGAAGTGCTGCCTATGTAAAGTACAATGCAGCCATAAAGACACTGCTTCAGTGTTATTATATGGAGACTCTGATGAAAATGATGAGTCATCTCATGTTCTGTTGTATCTAACGATTAATTAGTCCATTCAAACTGTGCCAGAAAGAGTTTTACTGACTTATTTTGATGCCCAAGTAACTGCTATTCCAAAAAAACTCCTCACACTGCCAGGAATACAATTTTGGTAGAAAATGCCTAATATATTTCAGTTTTTTAAATCTAGAATGTACACTCCCTCCCAGTTGCTAAAAAACTTCATGACTTCAGTGCCCTCATTACACCTGATCAAAATATACATGTACTATATATTAATATTGCAATATTCAATTACATATAGCGTAATAGATGACTTCAATCCACCTTATCATTAAATGCATTTTTAATACGTTAGACTCACCAGTGTGTTTCAAATGCATTAATATGTCTAAAAGGGCAAATAGACAATAAAATGAAATAAAATAAACTTTGTTGTATTATTCCATTACTTTTACCCAAGGTGCATTTTCTGCATTTAATGCATTTCATGGTATAAATGCAGTAACACGTAGCATGTCACCCCTGGGGTCCTGCAGTTTAGTAGGACAGCTTGTCTGGTAAAGCGGAACAAGAATGTAAGTACTTGCTAAATCCACAGATGATTATCTATAAACCCTGAAGCAGACTGAAGTGTCATGTCAGTCTGTTTAAAATGATCCTGTCAGCTCTTGTGTGAATGATGTGTATGGAAACATCTCACTAAGAACAAAAATGGTCTAATTTTACAGATTGCTTGGTATGACACCAACTTCTGGTTCTGAGTGTTTAAATATAAAATAATTTGTGAATGATTTAATATTTCTGTATAAAATCTTCAAGTGGATTGAAGACTGAAGATTGTGTGTTTGGAATTACAGTTAGAAAAAAGGGAAAGAAAAATAAAACAAATAGAGCACAATGTTTGATCAGAAGTAGAACCGAGATGGATACAGGATAAAGGGAAGGATGAATTGAAATAGACCACAATTAAATGCAAAGGTAAAATGGTATTTTTAAGTGGGCATTTTCAAGCATTTTATCTTCCAGGGTTTGATGTCACAAGTTGTTGAGACAGTTGTATTGTGGCAGTCATTTGAGAGTCCAAGGAGTCACATGAATTAAGGTGTGAATTGTTGTGAAACTGCCCGTGAAACCCATGTCAGCATGGCACTGTAAGTAGCTAATAACTGGAATCACACTTTGTCCTTTTGTTCAGGCATATTTGTCCTAAAGGTTGACACTGATAGCCTGCTTCTGTTTTCTTTTAAACCTTTTGTCTTCTCTTTCTGAAATGTAATAATGATGTCCATTGTCCTCTTGAAGTGGGTTGACTGCTGAATTTTAACCTAAAGAGCTGAACGTTTTTTTGTCTCCTAGATTTGGAAAAGGCTTTAAAGATGGAAGAAAGCAGATTTTGTTACCTTTATGATGTGAGACATGAAATCAGGTCCTAAACCTACAATGACCCTGAACTTTGTTGCTACAAGTAAATATCCAAAAAGCTCAGAGACACTTGGACCTCTGGCACAACAAGCATCTACAATCCCTGACATGTATCAAGGCCTCTGGCCAATCCTGGACCCCCTGAATCATGAATTCTTTTCCTCATGCCACGGTGCCACAATCATCTTGCATGCCCAAGAAAATTATCTTAGGTCACTAACCCCATTTATTATAATTACAGTTGCATAAAATAAAATAAAAACATCTGCTTTTTAGTTTTAGTAGGCTCACCTTAAAGTTGTTATTCTATTGTCAACACTAGATGGTGGTGTAACATTATGTTTACACACTATTATTCTACTCTAATCCTGTGCAGTAATATAAATCCAACAGGCCACAGCTGCATACATCTACATACATAAGTGCATGTTGGTTATTATATTCATATTGTGTTTTGTGTTGGGCTGTATGTATAGATTATGTTTTGAGGTCCTTTGTTTTATCCAGTCCCCTGTTCACCCTTTATATGTTTTATATTATGTGCACTGTCTCACCAAGACTTCCCCCAGGTCTGGTTGGTGCTTAAACTCTCTGAGGAAGGTGACACATTCCTATTCAAATTTAGAAGAACATAATGTAACGAGAGACGGCTCTCTCATGGTTGTTATGCTCCCAGCAGATGTCACTAAAGCTTTTTCACAGTGTGGGAGACTGAACCTCGACATAACTCTCACTGCAGTCCCCAAATTACCTCTCAAACAAAGCCTTTTTCTTCAGTCCAGTATCATTGCTCATCATCATCACTGCTCATCATCATCATCATCATCATCATCCTTCAAATCAAGTAGGAATTAGTCAAAACAGTACTATACAAAATAGGTGTCAAGATTCCTGAGGTATGAAGACATACAGTACATGTAGGTACAATAATAGTTAATAGAGAAGGGCCCACTAAATACACTTTCAACATCTCAAATGTGGTGTTGCAGCTGTCCCAAGTTATTTTCTAACTAAACTTTCATTATCAATTAACCTGCTAATTATTTTCTTAATTGATTGTTTGATTATTTTGTCCATAAAATATTTATCACAGTTACCTATAGTCCAAGATGGTGTCTTCAAATAGTTTTTTTTGTTGTCTTGACCAACAGCCCAAAACCATGAGACATTCAATTTACTGTCATAAAAGAAAAAAGACAAGAAAAAAAATTGAGAAACAGTTTGGCATTGACTTGGCAATGTTAGAGAGACATACCAGTGGACACTGGCTAGTGGATGTACTGAATGCATTGGACATAGTGCTGAAACAATTCAAGGACAGAAAATTAATAGGCAACAATTTTGGTAATAGATTGATAGTTTAAACTGGCTATAACTGGTAACGAATGATGTGAGAGGTTTCACTTGTTTTGAGTAACCTACAGAGAATCAACACCTGACTCTGCACCCCCCCCCCCCGCCCCTCAGATTTACAGAGCTTTATAGTGACTATCAGCTCATTGTTCAATTGTGCGTCCTGCAACTCTGTGTTTGGTTCACTTGCATAGTGCCATTTGCGACCACAGCAGGAAGCTGTTTTCAGTGAATTGATTTTAAAAACTCGCTGTACATTACCTGTTCAGCACCAAACATACATAGTTTGTGTCTAGGTGAACATAGTCATGAATTTAGCATCTAAAGAACCACCAGACTTGAATTCATCAGTTGCCCAGAGACACAACAACAACCAAATTAATAATAATGTTACTCCATAACTGTGTAAATGAGTAACTGATGACGAGTAACACATTTAACATATCAACTGAAAGGTTTTTAAAAATAAATGATTTACCAATGTTATTTTTGCAACTTAGGTTTAATTTTTTATACCTGCTTCTCAAATGTGAGAATTTGCTACTTTTCTGTTTCATGTAATTTTACTTTTGGCTTTTGGACTGGCAGTTGAAGAATACAAGCAATCTGAGGACACACTTTGGTGATTGCAGCTGTTTGTTGATTGGAGGCCCTTGAAAACCTCTCATCCCTCTGTACCATGTAAGTGAAATGAAGCTGTATAAACATGCTGTCAGACATTTCACCGCTCATTCATTTGGCTTCATTCATTTTACTGACTTATGGCGAGTTCCGAGCATTTTTTTTTTAGCACACTTCCCAGCATTTCCAATTTCATCTCTGTTGTGTGATTCACACCTCTATTTCTCACAAAAGCTGCTGAGTCACATAGCAGTGTTTGAAGTAAAAAGTGAATTACTGTGTTGCACACTGTTCCACAATACCTTGAGGCCAAGAACCATCAGTAATTTGAACTAAGCTGAGAGATATTAAGGTTTATGACATGAGATTTTAAGAGGTCTCCATTGGCAGAGATCTAACATTTGGTCCTGGATCGTTCTACCTGGGCCACTTCATGGTTGATGGCAGTGCCTCTGTTTACAGTTACAATCAATGTTAAATGACTCCAGCTCTTCCATCTGTGGCAGTGCCTGACATTTACACTTAATGAGTGCAACAATGAAACTCATCAGTAGCTACACACAGTTTGGAAATGCCATCCATTTAACTGTGTTGTAAAACAAGCAAGCAAGGTCATTTTCCAACCAGGTACTGTGGCACCAAGAAAAATCCTTGCCACCTCCACAAGAAAGATTGTGCTAAAGCACCATCTCATACTCAGCATGTCAAGTGGAGATTTAAATTGAATCCTGGAGGTTGAGACTGTCACAAATCTGCAGCCGTTAAAGAATGTGCTGAAGAAGAGCTGGCTGAGTGACTATTCTAATTTGTGAGATAGTGGGTTATCTAGGAGATCTCTTGCTGTAAATGGGAGGTGCAGCAGCAGTGAATGGTTGGCGAGATACCGTTTGCATTGTGTGCACGGTGTGTGTGGCAAGTATCAGCACTTACCTGCATGCTTGTGCAGTTTGTAGCCTGTATGAGCAAATTCCAAAGCATACAGAAAGTAGTGAGTTTATTTCCATGAGCCTCAAAATGCTCTATGTTTGGTAAAGACGGTGTGAAAGAATTAAGGAGGGAAAGAGACTTTGACTTTTAACCCTCTTTATTCAAAACACTCTGCAAAAGCTTAAAAAGAAGCAGACATTTCAATTTAAAAATTCTTTCTACCCCCGTACAGTCACATAGAGGACTCAGTGTCCTGCAGCAAGAAAACACAAGCAAATGCCAAAACACAATAAATGAAGAGAACATCATATTTACAAAAAATGTTGCTATTTTTGACCATAGTTTGAGAACTATGAAGTCAGCAGAATTACACTCTTTAGGAACTTTAGGAGCTAAAAGTCAGTTTTGCATTTGCATACTATATGAATGATGCTGTAGCAAGTTTTGTGTTAAACCATCAGTAACGCTCAGCATTGCAAACTCGCCCTCAGAAAGTTCTACCCCTGGAGCAGAAACCTTTCTATAGCACTAAGAACTATGGAAGAGGGACTTCATTTAAACCCTGCTTCCTCTGTTCAAACTGCAGGTAAGAAATGGTCTATAATTACTAAACATGTTCACCAACTGGACAATGCATACGTCACATACAGACACAAATAGGAAAACACAGCCTGAAATACTGCAAATAATACAGGCAAAAGAAATAAGTTAAATAAAACACTAAAAAATGATAAACTGACTAGACTGAACCATGCATGAATCATGCAGTCACAATGTTAACCACTCCATTCTGTTTCACACTATCCTATAATTGACAGTGGCGTTGGCGTGCCAAGAGACGTATAGCAATGTGCCAGCGAAACATAGAAAGGAAATCTTTCAACACCTAACGTAAGCCAAAGCAGAAACCCTTCTTTTAAATCTGGCCACAGCATTCCTTGTACCAAGCCCTTTCATCTCCAGTAAGCCAAATGGCCAGCTGAGCCTGAACAAACAGAAAATTAACTAAAACTGCAATTGATTTTCTTCTAGCAGAGTACACAGACCCGAGGATAAACCCGCTCACAAAGAAACCCACCCCCCCTGCTTATCACACAGACCATTCAGCAACCTTAAAACAAACTGAACTCTATGACACTGAAAAAAACAAACCTAACAGTTTCAGACACAGAGAGAGGGAGAAACAGCTGCCAAATCGATGGCCGAGTGGCCACGTGTTTTGTTTCTCCTTGCTATCTGCCTTCCGTTAATGATAACACACCCACAGTGACAAGCATGGATGCAACAGTAGCCATGCTGGCTTCAGTCTGCTAACCAGCAGGATTGGAGACATGGCTCCTCTCCCACTGATAGCTATGTTAAAGAGGCCGCAAAGCAGAATAATGACAAGCCACCCACAGATATGCACCAACACAAAGATAAAGAAATGTGTGTTTGTGTGTCTGGACTTTGATTTTGGTACATTTGCAGGGAAAATAAACACCAGAATGATATCAAAATTATCAAAGCAACTCGGCCGTCAGTCGATTGTGATTTCAGTGCCAAAAACAAAGCCGCAAATGCATAATTTCACATGAGAAATGGGCACTGTGTGAGCAAGCACAAACATTTACACACACACACATATCCTTTACTCCATGGCAAACAAAATTCCACCCACCAATCCACTGTGACTCAGCACTATTTGAGAGTATGTGGTGTAAGCGTATGCAAAGTCAGTGGAGGATGAAGCTGTAAAGATGTCAATGGCTGCCGTCATCACACCAGCCTCGTTTGGCAAGGGCGTCTCCTCCCCCTGAGGACAGAGGCCACTCAATAAAGCTGGATAGCAATATGGAGCCTAAATTGAGCCACGACCAGGCTTTGACAAGATGAATTTACTTAATAATGAGAGCATTTAGGATTTATAGGTGAGCCACATCTCTTGACGGGCACCCGCTCTTAATTTTAGACCAAACCCACTGACTCACGCCATCTCTATGAATGTTTGCAGTCATACAAACAATACCTTTTCACCCTTGTCTGCACTGCTCAGCACCAGTGATGGCAGTTGCTCCAATGAAGCCTGTCCTGCTCCATATATTTGTAGATCACAGTGAGAAGGCCCTGTCACCAAGAAGACAAGACCGTGGAAGAAATATTTGGACGGCTCCGGCAAGAGAAATACCTCTCCTGTTTTCACTTGCTAGCTTTTTCACACTTCACAGGTATCAGAAAAATGGGATAGGTAGAATACACATTTACTTCTTTGTTAAATATATTCAAACATTGATTATACCCCTAGGAGATTCTTTGTCCTGGATAATGCTGTGTTCATCTCCCAGAAATAAATAGTTTTTCCTCCTAAGGGAGTGGTTTCTCATCATGGCAAGAGCAGATACCTGACAAGTTTATGGCTTAAAGCTGTAGGAGTCGATACCCCCACCCCCCACCACCATTTGCCAAGGAGCGGAAAGCTAAATATGAGGGGCTGTGAGACAATTATCAGGTTATGAAAGCAGACAAAACCTTATGCCAGTCTTTTTTTTAGTCTGGGGAACTACTGTATAAATCTAAACCTTTTAACCTCTAAAAATTATTGTTGTATTTTGTTATGTTGTATTTTAAAGGAATAATTCAGGAGTTCAACAACATGAATATTTTCTTTTCTTTCTTTCCAAGACTTAGATGAAATCTATTTCTCAGCACACCAACACCTCTTGATCCATCTACCCAGAACTTCTGACAAGTTTGGATTTTGGTCTTTGTACAAGCATTACATACACTAATCCTCTTTGTCATCTGTGCCACACAAGGTCACAATGAGTTCCCACTATAGTTCCCTTTCCCTCGCAACATGTTGAGCCTCCCCCTAAGTTCATGTCGGTCACAGTTCTGCGCCAAACCTTTTTTTGATCTTCCAGGGATTTTTTCAATCTATCTTTGAAACTTTTGATAGGATTTGCCTGCATTTGAAGCACATAGTCCAGATGTCAGTGTCACCTCTACATTATTTCAGCCATGAGGTTATTGCTTTGTTTTTTTTCTGTGTGATTCCAAGGTTGTGATCTGGTTAGGGGATAAGATGCCACTGTTGCACCCTTAAAATGAATAAGGCTCAACATCAGGTTTCTTTCTGACAATTTTTTAAAAGACTTGGTTCAGTTGCAACGCTTGTTTTCAAGTCACTTTGGGGTTAGGGGTTTAGAGTTCGGGTTAGCTAAACAAAAGTATTAAAAGAAACAAATTAAATCAATCAATCATTTTATTTTTAGGGTGCAATACCCTCCCCAACTACAAAAGAATAAAAAGAAAGAAAGAAAACACGGGTAACATTTTTTGTCATATTCTGTTTCTCTCATACTACCTCTGACAATTACTATATTGCATCAACTACACACAGAAAGCCAATAAACTGGGTGGCATATAGTTACAGTTACACTACTGTGTACCTCCCAGTCTACAAAACATGATCAGAGGAGAAATAGCAAAATATCTTTTGGTGTATTGACACCGACCTCTAAACCCTCACATTCTCTGTACATCATATAAATATTATTTTATGTTCTCTTTTATGTACTGTTTGATTTTTAACAGTCTCAGGGAAATAAATCTTGAAAACGACTATCATTATTATATCATTATACATTATATAACTATATTACTCAGCAAATGTCCATTCAACTCATCATGAATGAAATCTTTCCTCAGGTACTGTCTCTGCTCTTCCTAAACACTGTGTTTATCGCTTCACTGATGTGTATATAGATTGTCTTAGGTTGCCAGAAGTGCACACAGTGGATTGGCTTGGTCTCCCAACCACAAGATCTTCCTCTGACACACGGATATGTCCTCTTTAGTTTCAGAATCAGAACCTTGCACTTTAGGCACCAGGTCCTGCTGCATTATCTCAAGAATAGTCTGTTCAGCTTGACTTTCAAGTTGAGCAGATTCCTTTTCCTCCTGAGCCTGACTCCTCTCATTCTGGTCAGGCATCTTAGTCTCAGTTTCCACCCTTGGATGGTGGTTTGCTCTGGCAAACTGCTTAGCTGAAGGTTCAAAGACTTGGTCTAGTAATTTAAGACTTGTGTCCTGTGTCAGCTGAGGCATCCGCATGGCATAGTCTTCCTCGGCATATTCAGAATGAGTATGAGTCCTTATTTTTTATTTTGTTTGTTAGTTTACTTTGGTCTGTGTTTGCTCTTTCAGAAGTGCAGCACTCTCTCCACCAAGGAGGTAAGACCAAGGTAGCACAAGATGTATGTGTAAAACCTAATATATAATATATAGAGGGCTGTCAATTCCTTTTATTTCTCTTACATGTACATTGTTTTCCCAGTAAGCACTGATCTTTCCTGGTCCTGTCCTTTCTAGTTCCAGTTTTTGGATCAGTACATGGTCACCAGGTTCAAGAACTGAACTCTATGCTCTCTGATTATAATGCTTCTGTCCTCTTTCTGCTGATTCTCCCATATTCTTTTCTATAATGATATGAGCTTCTTGCATTGACTTTTGCCATTTCTCAGCATATCCTGTTTCAGATGTATAGTGTAGTGTTGGCTCTCTTCCCAAAAAAGGAAAAAAGGTGACAATTCGGTTGATTCCTGCACAGTGGAATTGTATGCATGGACAACTTTGTTTAGACAGTCCTTCCAATTAGACTAATGGGTTTCTTTCAGCTTGTGGAGCAGCACAATGTTGTCTTGAGGCGCTCTGCTGGGTTTGACTGCGGGTGGTATGGCATTGTTCTTGAGTGTTGTATACCACTGTAGCTCCGCAGTTTGCGAAACAAATAATTCTCAAACTCCTTCTCTTAAGTTTCAGAAGGGTATTCGAATCATAGAATGAAATCGTTGAAGATCTTTCTTCTTGTTTTCCCAGACTTATTTGGTGTAGCATAAGCCTGTGCATACTTCGCAAAGTGGTCTTACTATCAGAAAAATATATTCCATAGAGACTTCGGTCTTCTCCAAGCATAGATAATCAATTGATATCATCTCAAATGGAGCAGACATTGCAGGCATTGTAAATGTGTCCTTTTGTTCGGTTTGGCTTTCTTTTTCTAAGCAGTGATAGACTCTTGTCACATAATGTTCAATCTCATCCCTCATTTTAGGCCAATAAAATCTCTCTCTCTGGGGAAGGAAATCAGCTCAAGTTGTCCATCTCCTCGTGAAACTGTTTAAATATCACTGGCTTGAAGTTTGCAGGTACAACAAGTTGATTGGTGGAGGTAGTTTTACAACGTGACGTAAGCAGAGACGTTACTGACGCAGACTCTTTCAGTGTCTCTTTATATCACAGGCTTTCATGCTGTTGCTTAAATGTGACCACTCTGCTTATCACTTCATCTTCTCTCTGGGCAGTATTAATATTTTCATCTGGGATTGCTTTGACTTCACTGTGACAAGTGTTGATGAGCTCAGATAACACATTAAAATTGCATGTGATGGCAGAGATCTGGTCAGCATCCCCTTACTCTGGGCTTCCAGTCCTTTCTCTACGCCTGCTAGAACATCTGGGTGACTATTTCTCTCATCATGTCGTCAATCTTTGGGGGTCAGCATGACAAGAAATCTGCATGATGGTTGCAGGACCCAGGTCTGTGCTTCAGAGTGAAATGATAATCCTGCTAACTCTGACATCCAATGATGCCCTTTAGAATTGAGTTTAGCTGATTTGAAAAGTGTTACTGTCACAGTATACCTTGAAGTGAGGAGCATGAAAAAAGTAGCGTTGGAATCGCTTTGTCATGGCCCACTTGACAGCCAAAAACTTCAGCTTTCCAGAATGGAGTCTGTAATTTTTTTCTGCAGGAGTAAGTGTCCGTGATCCATATCCTATTACTCTTAATGTTCCCCCCTGCTGCTGATACAGTACAGCCTCGAGGTCTTCTTCAGAAACATCAATATACAATATAAAGGGCTTCTCCAAATCAATTTGACAGTGCATCAACTAAAATCTCACTCACTGGTGTAATGCTGTCCATTCCACTGGTTTAGATGATGGTACTTAGGAGGCGCAGTGTTGCTTGTTTGTTTTTGTTTTTTTTTGCGACCACTCTTTTTCTCAGTCTTTGGGTGGTGAGAAACTCATAAAGTGGCTTGGCCTCTTGAGAAATCTGCAAGGAATGAGCTGTAGTAGCCAAGAAAACTACCTCCACTTCATCCAATATCCTACCTCTAAAATGACATGACCTATGAAGCACAGTTCTCTCTTGAAGAAATCCCATTTTTTTTGGTCTAAATTTGATTCTGCACTACTTATGTCTCTGCAGCACTTTCCGCACATTTTCAAAATGAGGTTTTTACCAAACACCCACATATCGTCAAAAGGGGACACATATTTCATCAGATCCATGGCATCCTTCGATTTAAAAGCAGCTGGGGCATTTGTCAGTGTGAAAGGGATTCTGAGTATATAATACTCAGGGTGTGATGACGGCTATGCACACTCTGCTTTCTTCACCGGCAAAGCCCTGGTGGTAGGCTTTTCCTTGATCAAGTACTGGGAACCACAAATTCCTCTCCTGGATTTTTTGGAATTGGGTGACGGTCAGTCAGTATCTTTTTGTGTAAGTGCCTGTAATCCACACAAAGTCACAATTATGATAGGAGATGAGTAAGAAGAGCTTGTTTGTAGCATGCGGGAAAATCGCATCAATCTACTCTTGGAATTATCCTTGCACTGCGTAGTCTATAGGTTACACTATGAAGATTTCAAGGGGGAAAACACAAGTAGTCCTTTGTAAAGAGGATCATAACTGTTTGTACTGTACTCTTGCACTGCCCCAGCAGCTGTGTTCATATCTGCCTGAGGGCTCAAGAATAACGGTGTCCTGTCGTCCTGGGAATGGTGGAAAATGTGTTTGGGATGAATAGAGATCTTTCCAGGGATGCCTCCAGGACAATTTAGCATTTATTTAAACTATCACTTAGCAGGAGAGAAACTGAACAGAGCACTGACTACGGCAGAGTACGTCTTCTCACACTGTTTTCATAGTTACTATCACTGGCTGGCTACTCAATGTCAGATGAAATGAAAATGTTTTCACAGTACTTAGTAGTTTATCTACCCCCTCAGTCAAAAACAGCTTGCTGCGAGGACCTTGCAAATATGGTGTGCTGGTTAAACAAAACACAGCGCTACCCTGACTGTGTAGCTAAAACATACATTTAGACAATTTCAATATATTATTGTGGTCTGTTTTGTTTTAATCTAAGCCTTAAACACACTCATAAAAATCAAATTAGGAGTAATGGCAAATGGATCACTGGTGGTGAAATAATAATTAATTAATGAGGAAAATATTATCATTCCCTAAAATGTGAACATAGCAGATAGCAGAGCTACAGAGCTGCTGCTCAGCTCCATTTTTCATCAGGCATGAATTATTGACTCACAACTAAGCAAACTAACAACAGGGAATACTAAGAAATATAAAGACATTAACAGCAATTATCTCTACAATTATATGAGTGATTACTGGAGAAATTAGAGCACTCAGTGTATTGTAATCTTGCCAGACCGCATGGTTTATCAGGACCAGAAATGGGACAGCAGCAGGCAGCATACATAGTACTTAAATATGAAACTGTATTGCAAAGGTATAGTTCACCATGGAAATGTTTACAATTAGGCTCTACTGAAAGCAACATCTATAATCTTAAAAATTGTTAATGAATACACTCACTCGCATCAATAGGGACAGATTCTGTGATTTGGAACCCAGTCTAATGTTGTTCATCATGTTATTTAATGTATCAACAACCAACTATCAGTACTGGTAGTGACTGTGACTGTTGGGTCAGGCAAAACCCTGAAGTCACATTTTAAAATGTATATTTATGTAAAGTCTGCCATAAGGTGAATAGAACATGCTACTCAGTCAGCTTTAGGTGTCGTTTTTTTAAACTGTGGACAGAGCCAGATGAGCTGTTTCGCCAACTGAGTAGCAACAGTTGTAACATCTCACTCTTGCAAAGAAAGCAAATAAGCACATTTCCCCAACAAATTATTATACGTGAAAGTTGGGCACTACTGTATAAGGGGACATTAGGCCTTGGGCACTACTGTATAATGGCCTTGGGCACTACTGTATATATAATACTGTATAACACTACATTGGGCACTACTTTATAATGGCCCTTCATACAACAGGCTTGGAAGCTACATCTTTATCTATTAGGTTGAACAGAAACTCACAACCAGGTGCATCTCCTGTCTTTGCCTGACTTTGAAGAAAGATGCTAATATTGAAGGTGGAGAGGAGTAGGCGAGAGGTCACAGCAGGATTCTTCAGTCATTACTGCTGTACGGCCAGACAGGATTTGTGTTTACTGTGAGCTGAGCATCTTCTTAGTCATATCATTGCCCAGCAGGCTAATTTCCTTTAGCTACAACTTCACCCCATGCTGCTTTAAGGCAAAGCTTTGTTCTGTATGTAAGTCATGCATAGAGCCAGAAGGAAAGGGCACACTAAAAAGCGTAGCCATAATCATGTCGTAGGGATATGATGAATAATTCTGTGTTGTGAATACACAGTGTTTCATTACAAACACATGATGGATTGGAGTCCTGTTGAAGACTGCAGATGAAAGCTGCAGTTCTCTTTTGGCCTGGCTAAGTGCAGCTCACCCTGCCTTAACCATTGTAAATGAGTTCTCCCTAGCAAAGGAAGGCTACCCCGCTGCTCGGCCTCAACGGGCCCCGCCTCGCTCCACTGGCCCCTGGACTCGCCACTCAAAGCCTCCTTTTTCTATTTTCTAATGCAGCCAGGAGCCAGCTGGCTTTATTGGAGTTTTAAAAAGCTATAGCCTCAAAATTCATCCTCAGTCTCAAAACATTTGAGACAGTTTCCCTTTTTCTCTCTGCCTCACTTCATCTTCTTTTCTCACTCACCTCCCTCTCTGTGTTCTGTAGACTCTCTCTCTCTCTCTTTTTAAACTTCTTCCCTCATTCTCCCCTTTTCCCTTAATCCTTCAACTTATCCCCAGAGCTCACTCCAGTGGTTCAGTGTGGCCTAGCTTCTTCTAAACCCCTCTCATACAGACAATCAACACTGCAATGCTAGTTTCAACCATATTATATTCTCCTCTTTCTCTCTTTCATACAGAAACAAAGTCTGCCTCTGAGTATGGGGGGCTACTCTTATCTGCTTAGATTTAATTTAGGTTTCATGAAATAATACAAACACATTCTGCTGTCTGACTCATGTCGAGTGAAAGACCTAAGACTGGAGAATCTGGCCTCAATTTTCTTCCTGTGCTTTATTATTATTCTGCTGGCAGTGTGTCCCAGGGCAAGGTTGTGGTCAGCAGCTCTCTGTGGTGCTCCAACAAAATAATTACAACGGACAACTCGAGAAACCACAATCAATGGCAGATTAGGTGCATTAGACACAGTTATTCTTTCAATTTGACTCAGTTGTGTGCTTTGAGGAGCATGTGTGTTCACATATTGCACATGCATTAATGCCGTTTGGGACTTTATTTTATGGATCACACAACATGGGGTGCCTTCCTCTGATTCCACACTAATTACCACTGGAACTTGAAAGTGACATTAGGACACAGTTTGAGCCATAGAGCTGTACTGTATACATATAAACTAAATCCTCAACCAAATGAGACAGGATCCATCCCCTTTAGAATTGCTTAGCTGTGTATTTCTTTATCATTAGTGGGGAAAATGTCAAATTCTGCACAGAGGCATGTCATTCCCCCTTGCCTAGGGAAATGAGCACATCTGTGGGGGGTTCGAGGCTCTTAGCAGGGCAAACAACACAGCATCTGTGTTCATGGAGATGCATATCTGCTATGAATAGGGCCTACTTCAAAACACCAATGAACCCCCTAAAAAGAGAGACATATTGGAACGCCATTTGTAAGATAAATTGGCATGATAATTCAGCAGGAAATTAGCTAAATGCAAGTATGAATTGTAGCTTTGTGACTAATTTGGACCCTTATGCTATCCATGATATTACACTGAGATTAATGGCTGCTATGGTTGCTTTTTTTAGCTTTCCATACTGTTTATTTCATCGTGAGGGAGCAGTCCTTTAGTGCTGTTTCCTTGACATGGAAATGAGCAACTGCTTACTCACAGGAATTATTTAGACACAAAATGGCCTCCATTAGTTTTAGCCAGTCACTAGTTTCTGTTCCCTCTGATTTAGGAACCATTAGTGTTGGTAACTTTAATCTTATTTAATTCATTATGTCATTTTCATCATTAGCATGATCATCATCGTATTCCCCGTTACATAATTTACATCCACTGACTAAGATCATCCTCTTTGTCATGAACGACCAATTTGTTCTCATTATCCAACAGCAAAAGTATGGATTAGTACAAAAATACCCCTTGTTTAATTAATTTATAATTGTCTCAGTAATTAATCTGTAATTAATTAGGTGGACAACTACATATTTACATAACAATCTTAAGTAATGTTGGTTCTAATTTGGGTTATAGGTGGGCATGAACAAGCCGCCATTATTGTGTAACAACACTGTAGCGTTTAATGATTTCACTTTCTTTATGTATGAATTTCTGTATAATGAAGATCTGAAAACTGTGGAGGATCAAACGTTGCATTAATTAAGTGATTTCAAGTCAGGATTCTTTGGTTTTCTTTTCATGTCAACTTTTTGATCCTACAAACCTGTCACTAAGACCTTATGGTGCACAGTAACATGTTTTGAAATTATAAAACAAAGGATATATATCATCTAGACCTCTAAGTTTTCAACAAAATGTTGCAGTTTAAATAGACACATGTCTTTTCACCACCAAATCACCAAAACCACCTCACTGGGCTGTGCTGTTATCAGCTCCTCAACATTAAAGGGGATGAGTTATGCCAGGTCTATATTTTCATTCTGGGACTCCACTTGAGTAGCTTTGCATAATTCACAGTTCAAAAATCTCCTTATTTATCTTATCCTGGCCCTTTATGCAGCCCCTCAGTTTAGCTTCTCTATTAACAGGCAGTTTTAGCTCCCATCTCTTTAAGGATTCCCTAAGGAGCCAGATAGACCAGTTTTCAGGAAGCCTGCTGAGGTGCAGCCGTATCAGAGTCATGTTACAGTAAGTCACGGCCGATGCAAACCCAAAATTTCCTGATTTACTGCTTCAAATTAAAAGCTTTTAAATGACTAAATAATAGGAGACTTTTATTGTAAAGAAGGAAATGATATTAGCAGTACTAAAAGCGGTCAACACACATATTATTATTATTATTACATACATATTTTGAGCTTTTTGTTAGCGGATAGAAATAATACCGTGAGAAATAGTACAAGCAGAAACAGCCGACAACAGACTATCAGCATACCTCCAACAGGTAAACTACTCATTTTACTTTGCCCTGCTGTGAAATGAAGAAACTCGCACAGTGTGCCAGCTGATTCAAGTCATGGCTTAATGTGCCTACCCCCAAAACGCTGTCAGCTTGGGCTCAAAGTAGAAAAACGTTGGCAACTGAGTGTTCACAGCAGAATAAAGCTGTTGCTTTGGATTACTTCTCTATATGTTTAACTCATTTTATTTTATTTATTATTTGACACTTTAGCCATGTTTTTATATGAACGTGTGACATTCTAACATTAGATATATGATATAAGCTAAAAGCTTTTACCCCATTATGTCCTTTACATTTTACTGTAATTCATCTCCATCAAAGCTTCAGGCTCCATGTAAAGCCATATTTAATGCAAATATGCAGATTTTCCTCTCCTCTGCCTTTGATCTTCATTAAATAACATGATTCAGGCTGCAGATTAGCCTATAGCTAAACAGAGAAAACAATAATTTCACTTAAATAGAAGAGTCTGATATGGTCAAACTGTATCAGTGTGTTATGCTGTTTTTTAGGCCAGAAAAATACCAACATTTAAGTGTTGTCAGGATATTGCAATAGTCCCAGACATAATCTAGTTTCATATGACAATCTGATGTTATAGCTCAGACTAAAACTCTAAAAAAAATTCAATATTCTAAAAATATAATATAAAAATAGCCCAAAAGAAGTCACACTGCCTCCTCCCATTTCACTGCAGTCACAGTAGTGTCAAATCCCCAAAATACCAAACTGGTGCAGGTGAGAAATAAGTTGTAAGAGCCAGACAAACGTGACTTCTCAAAATAACTCTTAAATGGATTTGTTACTATTAAAACCATCTTCATCTTCAACCTCTTAATGATAATCAGCACATTTACTATCGTCATCATCATCATCATCATCATCATCATCATCATCATCATCATGAATGTCATTACTTCTGGTTTAACATTTATTAACGTATTAGTGCAGTGTCATCCTCATCATCATCAACCTATTTGTCATTAATATCATTACTTACTTCACCATAACTATCATTTAGCCAGAAACTGTGCATTTATAGCAGATTGTTTGATTTTTTTTAAGAAAGGCTGCGTTCTTTGAGGGAGCTCTCAAAGAATCTGAGCAGAAACATGGATTCTTCTGTTAAAAATAAGCCACCCTTAATAAACACATACTCAGGAATTACTGTAAGTCTAAAATCAACAATTCAGTAAAATATAGCAGGTGGAGGTTGGGGTGGTAGGAAGGGGGCTGCAGCAGCAAACTGCGTCATCATGTCAGCAAGGTAATAGTGGGAGGTGTCAGGCTATTATAGCTGCACTGCACACCTGCATGTGTGGAAATTACCAGTCAGCTGGTAGACAAACAGCTGGTGGGTGAGCCAGTGATCATGGAGCATGAACAAAAAACTGCTTCTAACTTCAGTGCTCTGATTAGACTAAATTCACTGTAATAAATTGCTCTTCAAATACAGACTAGCTCTAACAGCCAGGTGCTGTTCTTTCAAAATACAATAAAATACTGCAAATCAGTGCTTTTTGGAGCCAAAACCAAGATTTGATGGTAAAATACAGTATTTTCATTTTGCTGCTGCAGTAATGGAGGGACACAAGCAACATGCAACCATTAACATAATTTAATCATTATCCTACTTTGTGGAAACAAAGCAAAATCTGAGTAACATCTTACTCAGAAAGTAGAACTACATTTGTGCATCTGGTCCAAATTAGTGAATACATTTAATTTTGCTAACATTAAATTGGTATAATCATATAGCAAGCACCTGGTAGGCACAAGAGAGAAGGTAGTGAGTTTCAAAAGAAGTGTAGTTCAAAGATTATTTTTGTGTGTTTTCTCTTGAACTACATATCAGTGAATGCAGACATCCCATCTCTCCCATAAGTTCTGGGAGGCTCCCACATATTGATAGCGGCTCCCTGACGCAAGAAAATGAGATACAATCTCCTGGAATGTGGAGCGAGCAAGCAATCAATGCAGCGTGTGTGAGAGCAAGGGTCCTGATAGGTCTGTGTTGCTGCTTATTAGACCAATTGTAAGTGTGTTATGCTAGGCTAAACTAAGCTGTAGTTAAGTTACTGCAAATCTGCAAATACTGTAGTTTGTTGCCAAGCGATACTAAAACATAATAGTGATTTCCAATATTATTTCCCCTTTTGTTGTTGAAGTGAAGGATGCTATACAAATAAAACAATGTTTAAAGTGGTAGGACATTATTAATGATCATTTTTATTATTATTATTACAATATGTTAATGTTTTTCCAGGTACTGCAAAACAGTGAGAGGCCAGACAGGGAAAAGAACTAACGCCTAGAAGACAAACAGACTCACAGTGAATCATCACCACTCTTTTGAAGAACTTGAAGTCGCTTCATGAAAAGGGACTTAGGCATCCTCTCTTAAAATATTTCTTTTTGCCATTCAATTATTTCATTTCTCTCACTCCGTGTTCAATTTTCATTCTTGTTTCTTTTTCATTCAGTGAGCTGTGAGCCTGGAAGCCTGGATGCCAACCTTCTGCCAATTATAACAGAAGACATTTGAAGGCATTGGAAACTGTGTATGCTGCAATATGTTTATGTATAATATTTTTTACAGTAGTTTGCAAAGCAGTTGCTGTTTGGACTCATGACTAAGTTTTGTTGGCTGTTCAGGAGATTATAATTAGCAGATTTACATTGACCCCCTGTGAAAGGGCATACACCTTGAGAATTCATTTCTCAAACAGATATAAGGAAGCCTTTGAATAAGTGTTCCGTTCCATAAAGCTGTCACTTGTCTCATCCTAAGGGTTATGCATTTTTAAATGTAACACTGAGCTGATCTCATTACTGGAATATTTACAGGAGGAAAATGTTCACACATAGATTACGATAGCAACTATTCACTATTTTAACCGCTGTTAAAATACAGTATATTAGTGCAGGCCTAGCTACAGTATCAAACTGCCATAAGGTCAGGAGAACAGAATTAACATGAACACACCTATTAAAGGGTTAATTCACCTAAACAACAACAACAAAAACAAACACTTCCTGTGGTATCTTTGCCACACATTTGATTTTGAGATATAGTTCCCTGAGATTCCTGTTGAATAATGGTGACTAGGACTGCAACTAACAATTATTTTCATTGTTGTTTAATCTGTTGATTCTCTCAGTTTATAAAATGTCAGAAAATGGTGAAAAATCAATCACATTGCCCACAGCCCAAGGTGACATCCACAAATGCCTTCTTGTGTCCAGAACAAAAGTCCACAGCTCAAAGACAAAACACAAAGTCAATTTATTATCACAGAGGAGTAAAAAAAAAAAAGCTATAAGTATTCAAATTTAAGAAGTTGGAACAAGAGATTTTTTTAAGAAAACATGACTCAAATGTCATTTTTGAATGCCACGAGCCACACAAACAAAATTGTATTTGCTTCCATTATTTCGAAGAAAATCTCACAGATGGATGTCAACAGAGGTAGTGGAGTGTGAGGTTTCTGCTTGTTTTTGTAACTTCATTAAGAACAAGGTGTCACATCACCTACATTAACATTATCTATATTATTACCCACATCATTATCACCTACATTATCAATAACGATTATTTTTTCTATTAAATTCACAGTCATTATGTGATCCTCAAAATGTTTTTGCACTTTATTGTCCTTGGGCTCTTCATCATCGTCATCATCATCATCGTCATCATCCATTGCTTCTGATAATCTGGAGAGGTGCAGAAAAACAAATTGATTTTCCTCCACCATGTTACAAGGATAGTGGTGGAAATGTCAGAGTAAATAGCCCGCGGGAGAAGAAGAACAAAACAAACAGGGGCGATAGCGAGTTTGATCTGCTATTTATGAGAAAGCGGAAAAACAAAGCAGGACTATGAAATCGATAGCTTCCTAAATCACCTAAGAGAGGGTAAGCAGAGACTCCTGGGCAGCCCTCCAACTCAGGGACTGGCAGTTTATGGATCCTCCATTGCAAGGACACACAAGCATACACACACACACACACACACACACATATGTATATATATATATATATATATATATATACACATGTATATATATATATATATATATATATATATACACAGTATATATATATATATGCACAAACATGCAAGCAAACACGTGTAACCACCAAATCCTGAAAACACACTCATCTTCATGCATATCTCAGGTAAACACACACCCACATTAAAAAAAGAAAAAAAAAGACTGCATACCTTTCTCTCTCTTACACCCACACACACATACAGTAATCCCCATTCCTGTCACATATGCACACACACTGACATCCATGCTGACAGCCCCTACATAAAATCCTGAAAGAACAAAATCATAAATAAACAAGCCCTTTTTCATCATTCCCTCCGTCGCACACCCACAGACACGTCCAATCACAATCACATGCGTGTGACTTACTTTTGCGCACATGCATACTCATATTCACCCACACAAAACCATGAATGCACACCTTTTCTCTCTGTGACACACACACACACACAAACACACACACACACACACAAACACGCCCCCCGACTTTCTCGCAAACACAATACTCTGCAGAGGTTGTCAATGCAGTTAAAAAAAAAACTAAAAAAAACTAGAAACTGTATCACACTCATATTTTTAGGAAAAAGCTGTGTGTTGAAATATGACATGAGGGAGGGGTTGTAAATACATGCAGTGATCTGCGGCGTGGAAATATACTGGGCTAATAAAAATGATGTATTTGAGTTTTGATTGTAAGCTACAGTTGTGTACTGTTTACCCACATCTTGACTATAAATAGCTTAGCTGCAATTTTTGTCTCCTAAATTACCTTTACTGCCATGCTTCCACACTGTTTTAGTGTTGGAGGAAAGTGAGTTTCAGGGCAGAGTGTCAGTGAGCTTTTTCATTAGAGAGAAATGCACTAATCATGTCGACCTGTTCTTTGTTGTCTGTGTTTGAAGTCTGTGCTTTTTTTATGTGTGTTACTACAGTTACTTTCAGACTCCACTGAGGGTTGCCTGTTTGTTTGTTTACGCCGTTGGGTTCACTGGTGCTGCTTACTCAGCACTTTGCAACTGGTGTCACGAAATGGTCGAGGTGAACGCCTGGTCAGCTAAGTTTAGGCCTTCCACTGAGGGGGAACACTTGATTCATATTCACAGGATCAGACTCATCTGCATACATTATCATGATCAGAGATGACACACAACCAGAGCGTGCTTCCGCACTCCCACAGCGGGTGGTAATTACAGCTGCAATACTCGTTACGTCCCAGAGAGACCGGACGAGAGTGACAGGTTAGACAAGGAGAGAGGGATGAAGTGAGACAGAGTGACAAAGAGAAAATGACAGACAAGTGGAAGAGAAGGAGACACAGTGTCAGAGAGAGACAGAGAGAAGGGAGGAGAGTCATACTGCCAAATAAACAAAGGCAGAGGCGAGATGTTTGTTGAGCTGAAGGGAGGCTGAGAAAAAAAAGGGAGAAGTTGTGCCCGTACCCTGCATAATATACTGTATGCTGTCATATCTGCGTGAGGGCACACTGGTAGAAGTGCAACTGTGAATAAGGAGAGGGGGATGATGAGGGAGAGAGAGAGAGTCGAGGCCAGAGCTGTTTTCTCCTAGGCAGGAGGCAGGATGTGAATACCTAATCAATAGCCATCAGGACTCGGGAGGATTTACTGTCTTGTGCTGCAGGACCCAGACACCCCAAGGCAAACCGAGCTTAGACCAGAGCAATGGAGCATGAACGCTCCTTCACAAAGAGCCACTGTGATACAAATAGGGAGGAGGGTCCACAGAGGACGGAAAGGACAGTCAAGTCAGTCTTGGTTCTTTTTCAATTTCTGTCCCCACCCAACAGCTTACATTGTGTCATGCTGCATACAGCTGTGCGTGGAATGCAACCACTGTCGTGCTCAGTACTTTTAATACAAATACCTACTAACAACCTCAGCACTGCACTTTACTGCAAAATATCACTTTTGTATGAAATGAATTCCTTTTTGTGCCACTCTGTGCATGAAGATTAGCAGACTGTTTATTTTAACATGCAGCAAGTAACAGCCTTGCAGGTCATTTTACCAAATTATTTAAGTATCAAAACCAGCACTGCTATTGAACTTGTCTCTTTTGCGCCCATAATTGTACAGGCTAGCATATGCTAGCATAAATCTTACTTGTTCTAATTTCTTTTCATATTTTGATTTATCTCTATGTTTCACCACTGTTTGTGTGATGATGTCCATTGTCTTATATTTTATATGGATTGTATTTTGTGAAGCACCTTCTAACTCTGGTTTTGAAAGGTGATATAGAAATAAACTTTATTTTTCATTATTGTTATTTCACATATTGACAGGTGAAATGACAAGTATAGCAAAATGCTCAAAACATCTGTTATTTTATATGATGAAGGAAATGCAGTCAATATGTTTGTACGGTCTTAAAATACAGAAAATGTATTTTAGGTGAGTAATACTGAATGTAAATATATACATGAACATTCCACAGGGTAACTTTAACCTCAAATAGGCCATCTAAATTTTAGTTCAACTTCAGTTAGAGCATAATAAAAATATATCTGGTAGTATTGGCCGATTTTGACCTATTACAGATATGTGATTATATATGAATATGATGGCCAGTGTTTTAATATTAAAAATGTTTTAGGTACAGTTTGATATTGTTAAAAAATACATGTATTCACTCCCTTGCAGAGAGTTAAATAGGAAGATCAAGTGAAACTGTTCTCATACCTGTATGTTCAATTTTAAGAGATTGCCAGGCAACCAGCAGAGACACCAGGAAGTCATTGTTCTTGAAATAGTGCAGCATATAACACCCCATAAAACCACAATGTGCTGCTCTTACACTCAAGTTTCTATCGAATAATGAAATAATAATGACACTGCCTAGGCAATTTTGCAATTCCACTTTGACAAAAAGGAATGAGACAAAAATCTCTTTCAGTCTTGTCACACTTTATTAATGCCTAGAGCATGGTACACAGCACAAAGTTAGTTTTAGTATGCACACAGATGAAAAACTTTTCACACCTTTTATATCTTGGAACTTCTCTCTTCTTGTGAAGGCTGCTTCTTCCATTAAATATTCTTCTCTGGTTTTGTTCCCATCTAAGGTACTGTGGTGATCTTGCTACTCTTTGATGCAACAACCAAAACACAATATCGTTAGTCATATACATGGCTGCTTAGTTAGCAACTATATTCAAACATGCAACAAAGATACTCAAACTTGGTTATATGTGTAGAATGAGTAATTTTTTGTTGGATTGTTTAGGATGTGTACATGGCAGTTTGAGTACAAAGTAACTGTAGCAGGGCTGGGGGGCTGGGGGGATGTGGGTTACATGTGATCAGTTCAGTAATCTGATTGTAAAGCACTGGTAGCATTAATCAGCTGGGAGGTAGGTTGTCAGACAGTGTAGTACCAGCACACTGTACAAATATATCTTACAGTTAAAAAGATCAATAAAGGTGGAGAGTGCATGTAGACCCAAACAAAGCAGTGGGTTTAATCTTATGTGCTTTGCTTGGTGCTTATTTTAAGTCTGGTGTTGGTGAACTGTGTCATTGCCTAGAAAACATAGACAGAGTGATATGCTGATTCAAAACATCTGTGGGGGTTTTCATTGTGACTCCAGATTTCATCATCATGTATAGCAGAGGCCTCTTTCAGTTTTCATGTCAGTGCTTTGCATGTAAAGAGAAGTGTCAGTTCCCTTGTTAGTTGGACCAGCAGTGAGAAAACTGTTTGAAGTTTTAATCAATCAATTATCTAATGCCTGCAGATGTTTGAACCAAAAACAACTATGTGAATGATTATGCAATCTGCATAATTATAGATACAAACAGGTATGACAAGGAGTAAATAGGCAGTTATCAAGGCTTTTATTTTGAAAGGAAAGAATAAAACCTAGAACAAAAAAGAGATTTAAGAGGCTGATTTTAATGGTTTCAGCTTTAACCTGGTAACCATTAATCTGTTTTAAATTTGTAGCTCATGTGATGACATTGGAATTCATGGCTTGAGGAATATTATCTATCTGGCATCAGCACTTGGATAAATTCCATTACGAACTGGAAAAAAAACAAAAAAGCGTGTTATCATTGTGGGTGGCACAGCATGGCTACCACACGGGTGATAATTACGAATAATTACAGACGATGGTGTTTGTTTTTGGGTTGTTTTGTATAATTTTGAGAGGAGAAAGTGGCTGTTAATTACTTACTTCAGAGTCACTGTCTTAGATTTTCAGTGTATTCATTGTAGCTGCTCATGTAGGTTTATATATATACACCATGAAAACAAATCAAACCATGGGTGAATGGACTGAGTTAATTAAGATTTCAAGCTTGATTTACGTTAACAGTTTTACACATACAACTACACACTGACACATATGTACCACACTGCAAACACACACATATTGACACCTTATACATATACACCCACCTACAGGCATACACACATGCACTGAGCTCTCTCGAGAAGACCCCTCAGGGCCACACACCACAGTGGCCTTGACGTTTATGCTGATCTAGCATGCAACCGCAGATATTGCTCTGCACTCCCTCTTCATATTGTCTTTGCTCGGCCCAGCACGGTTCACTTACTCACCGCTCCACAGCCTGGCGGCAAATAGACTGTGAACATCCAGACTGTCCATCATGGAGGGGAGTTTGACAGTCCTCTGACAAGCACACTGAATTGATTCTTTAGGCCCGCTGTTTATTTTCCCCTGCCTTGCCAGTCGCTCGGTTGGGTCCAGTCTCTTGCTTGCTTGAATTCAAGGTCCAACCAACCAACCAACTGCCCGTCCCCCCCAATGCACCCAACCAATCCCTGTCACTGCAGCGAACAAGTGACACTGACAAAATAACAAGGGTGTGCGTTTCCCTCCGCTGTATTTTAAAGCTATTTTCAACGCCATGTGACATGACAATGAGTTATGAATGGCAGCAGTTGGTAAAAGGGAATGGAGCAGAGACTGGGGTCCCTAGTTCAAACACACGCATATAGTATTTCATGTGTGCATATTGCTCCATCACACACACATTTTCCCAAACACAGACCTCCCAAGCAACCTGTCCTATACCTCCTATAGATACAGTCAGTATACTCCGATTTCAAACAAACTAGCCAAACCATCTGTCACCTGAGAATTATGTTCAGGAGACGGTGGCTTGTGGTTTGAAGGAAACACAATGCTGTATGTTGATATACGCATGTGTCATGTACCAAAGACATGTTTACAGTGCATTCATCTGCAACCTGCTAAAGCAAAATGCTCCTATTGGAGCTTTGCAGTAGTTGAGGCAGAAACCAGAGTCAATGTACAGTTACATCTTTCATTTTGTATCCAATTTTTCATGCCCAATACCTATCTCATCTCACCTAGTCAATTCATGTTGGGGCTCATTTAATGCACTTTTTTCCATTGTAACTGCACACTGTGGAGGTTTGACTACTCATAGAGCACCAACAATCGTAGCAATAAGCCAACAAACACAATGAACATGTCTGTAAACAATACACAGCTTAAAATATTAAAAACTGGCCTTCACAAGGAAAGAAATACATGTTTGTTAGACCTCCAGGATATTGGTCAGCACTGAATGTGTATATCTTTTGTGTGTTTACAAGAAAACTCTGCTGGGCACATTAAATTCTCTCCACCTCTCTGGACTCCTCAAGCGTTAACATTAGTTGGATTTCAGGAGATATTTCTGAGTGAGTTCATGTTTATCATTGTCGGGTGTATCAGGCTTTGTTGTGGAGTCGGACAGGGACAGCCTCTGTCAAGGTCTATGAGACTCTCAGCGATTCTCAGGCTTACTCAGGTTTGTTCCAAAGCATCACACGAGCGTTCTGGAAAAAAAGATAATCAGTCATCATAATTCAGGCAGCAATTATGCTTCCTTCAAAACTTATTTGTCAAGGAAAGTTAGCAGTATATAAACATGTTCTGTACAAGATAGAGCTGCCAAAACACAAATATACACAAACTAATTAAACCCCTTCCCTCATCCATACAGAAATAATTCTTGCCTGTACACACAGAAATACAATACACATATTTATTCTCACAGACAAAACTGTATATTATATAGTATATTATAATATTCACATAAAGTCCAGACAGTTCACTAATACAATCTCAAGCTGTCTCTGGCCTTTCCCACTGCCTCAGAAACGCATGAGCGAGGGCCGGCCATAAATATCTAAAATAGCCCATTCACTTTCTCAGTCAATAGACTCTCCAGTCAGTCAGGCTGATGGTAATCAAACTAAGAAGTCAGTGCTATGACAATATCACCCTGACCTCAAACCAGCGCTGCGCAGCGACGGGCATAACATCATACTTCTTCATTAGCTGCACTGCCATGTACAGCCATGACATCTTGACGGAAGAAAAAAATTAAAATAAGCAGACAGGCTCTTTTATGTTTTACATTGCTGACGTTGGGTTTACAAGAAAAGAGAGGAATTTCCAGTAGGAAGCTTTAATCTTGTTAGTTTTTATTCTACTAGTGTAACCTTTATTTATTTTAGTTGGCCATGAGGAGGTTGAGCATTTCTTGTCCGACTAAGGTCTTTACTCTTTGCAGCATGTTTAATATCTGACAGAAATAATGAAAAACATTTCCTCAGTTACATTAAAAAAGGCTATTCATAGATAGATAGACAGATAGACAGACAGATAGATAGTAATGGGAATAGTATAGTGACACATTTCTCCAACAATACACTGTGAAGTTAAGGAGCTGTAGATTGCAGGACACGAGGCAATGTGTTGGCAGCTATGCCAGTTTGGTTTTTGGTTTCTCTCTGCAGGACTACAAGCTGATACTGGCAGCGTGGATCAGTCTCTGTTTCGGTGCCATTACTATTTTTACCCTCCATCCGTTAAAGCTCCTTCTCTCTCCGGTGGTTTTCTGGGGATGAGGGCTTCTAGCCCTGTGTTGCAGCTGGCGGCATCTGCATTCAAACTTCTGTGGTTATATCCCACTTGTTCCCCAGCCAAAATACAAATACACTTTAACTATTAGTGATAAAGTTTTTTTTTCAATGCCCTTTCTCCTCTGTGATTTAAAAAGATGTTCTGTTGAATAAATAATTGAAACTTGCTTCCCTGGTGTTGAGATTTTGGATGTCTCTTTTTTCTGTGTCTCTGTCCCACTGGTTTATTCTTTGTTCTGCCTAGAACAATATTCTTTGATCCAGCATAATCCTTACTGTCTTTTGCTGCTCAAACTCTACCTCCTCCATCGATCCCTCCTCCTCCTCCCACCCTTTATTTCTTTACGTCCCTCAAGCAGCCTCCATTCATACTCTGCCTCGTCTCTAATGCACCTGTTCTCCGAATGTTGTAGAAGGCAATACAAAAGTTGGATTAAGCCGTCAGTTTAAACAAAAATATGCACATAGATAATTCCTAACATACAGTAAGAATAAATTATCTTTGCACCAATTCTTACTCAGTTTTATGATTTTGTCATTAAAAACACAGACACAGACATTTCTTTAAGCTCTTCTTTTAGTTCCTGGTAGAGGTGATGATGAAGCAGTGACTACCTGAGGACCGTTTGAGTTTTGTCAGAATTTATTTTGGGTCGATGAAGATTTCTGCAGACAATTTGATGTCATCTGGTTTGCCCCGAGCCCTCCAAGCTCATCCTGGAATGCAGACATGTCTCCACTTCACCAAAAGGCCCTTACTGACTGTGACTCACATTTGGAAACACAGTTGTGTAGCCTACAGCTAAGCCTGCTGCTGCTTACAGGCTCCATGATCATACACCTGCTGGAAGTATGATTCTCCCAGCTGAAAGCCTCTAATGATGATGTTTGTAAGTGTTCCTAAAACAGCACACCAGCATCTGCCAACATTGTAGCTGGCTGGTGATAAGCCCTGATACAATACGCTTTGGGAATCGTTAGGATGCCAGTTTACACACCTTTATGACATTGCTGTTGAGTTCAGCTGGCCGTGTGCGACAATTTCTGTAACTTTACAACACTGACAAACCAATATTCACTCCCACTTCGTGTGGTGAGAGTCAATTTGATGTGCGACTAGGATGAGACAGGAAAAAACGTAAACATCAAAAGGTCAGTTTTTACATATATGGTAAATATGAGGCTCTATTATGCACAAATGCTTTTTTTCTTTATTTATAACATGAGGGTAGTCATACTGTACTGTCTGCTCTGGTTGCTGGTTGATTACAGCTAGAGGTTGACATTTGTTCTGGGAACCCTGTGGATCACTGGATTCCTGTGGGATTCCTGCAGGAACAGGATGAAACGAAAGTCATTCCTTTCTTTTTTTTAAATCTGTGATGGGATTAGGAGTATTTTTTAGAATAAATGCACAAAAATGTCTGTGCAGATGAAATACATTTTTATACTTAGAGGGTGTTCCAGGTTAAATTTGACCCAAATGTATATTCAAAAGTTACCATTCAAAAAGCACCATAATATGTAATATGTTTTTTTTTCTAAACAAATAGTGTAAAACCTAAATAATAAAGTCTCTCTTATCTCTGAAAGCTTAATTAAGGATCAATCATCCATTTATTAATTACTAATGAGGTATTTATGTGTGGAAAAATAGATTTGTGGCTCAGAATTTCATTTCAGTTCAATTCAATTAAATACAGAAAGTAATTAAAAGGAAAGTTCACTGTTCTTAGATGTGAATATTTTAGTTTTTTTCCATCAGGAGAATATCAGAAAAATAAATAAGCTCATCTGGTGCAGTTTTAAAGATCCACTGCTTATAATTTACATGAGCGTGATATTAATCACTCTTTCCTTTGCTGCTTTTTATCTTGGACAGGAATTTATTTAGGTGTGGGGAGTATTGTAAGCTACAACATCCACCAACCTCCAATTCCCAGGCATGTACACAAAGACAAATGAACTCGCCCACATGTTTTCATTTTACATCTGTGACCTGTGACCTCGGGGTTCTGAGTCTCTGGCTTATCCATATGTCACCTGTTCCCACAGTAACAACCTCTTCATCTGTCTTTGGTCTCTACTGTCACCCCCTAGAGAGAGAAATACAAACAAACGCACACTTCAGCATCCTTCCATGCGACTACCTCCACACCCATCTGATACAGTACCATCCTCCCTCCAACTCCTAGCCAGAGTAAACAATCCCCTCCCCACCACCCCCCATACCAATGATGTTCTCATGAATATTCATCAAAGCCGAGGCTGGCGCCCGGAGAGGAGACTCATTTTGTGGACTGCAGGGATTGGCCACTTCATTTCCAGGAGCAACACTGTTTATTTAGGTCTAGCTGTGGTTGTTTTTTTCCTCTGCCTGTCCTCTGCCTCAGTGTGACTCTGGTGATGAACTTGCATTCTAAGAGAGTTTTACTGCATTATTTGTGTGGGTGCACATCTTTGTTGTCAATTAGGGTGAATTTGTTTACGTGTCTCAAACGTTTGCACAGGGTCTAAATACGCCTGTATACAGTACACGTGTCTGTGCAGTGTGTTCTCGCAGGTTGAGTTCTGAAATAAAAACCAGCAGCAACAAGGTGGTGAGTGTGGTTGTACTGTTCCAACTGATGAGTTTTTTTCTATTATGGATTAATCTGCTGATCATTTTCTCAATTAATCAGTTGATCATTTGGTTTACCAGATGTCAGAAAATAATGAAAAATGTCCATCCCAATTTCTTAAAGCCTAAATTACATATTTAAACATCATGTTTTGTCGAGCCAACAGTCTAAAACCTAAAAATATTCAGTTTATTATTGTAAAACACTGCAAAAAACAGCAAATCATCATATTTGAGAGGTTAACACCAGTGATTTTTTGCTTGTCTGTAGAAATCTACATTACACATTGAAAACAGCACCAACAGCAAATTGAAAGGAGAGCAAATTAAAATCTTATTAATCAATAAAGCATACTTCTACAACAGGGGAAGTAAAAAAAAGGCCTAGAATGTTTTCTATTAGTGAACCAAAGAAACAACATTGTACTAAATGTGTTTGATTATATGAAATGCGTGTACATGGGTAGGCACCATATCGAAACGATTAAGGGAGTAGAAACCCCCCCAGATAACAATAATTGGATACAGGTTCAGATAGATGAATAATCCCACAGATGTGTCTATATCAATCAGATTTTTGTTGCTGCTCTTTCACTGTTGTTATTGTTGTTGGCAGCCTGTCTTTGTGCCTATTAGCATTACAAAGTTAGGAAGATTGCTGACATCAGAGAAGAGCAAAATCAGTAAAGTTTGGCATTGACAGGCAAAGAACAAAAAGAACCAAACAACAAAGGAGGCATTTTAATTTGTTTCACCAGTTGTTTCATCAGTGGGATCCTAGTCTAAAAGCAGGAAATATGTGAATATGCCTCCCTTTTTTTTGCCCTGGATCCACTTGTGCATCTGTGGCATTACATCCCCTGAGTGCATTGGTATGTGAGTTCAGCTCTGAGTGATCACTGTTGGTGTTTATTTATCTCACACTACAGCACCAGCTCAAAGGTCTTCCTCTATTTCTCTCCCGTTCTTTGTATCCATCTCTCTAGCCTGTGGTATTTTAAGCCTTGTTGTTAGAATTACCTGCAGACGTGATACAAGACCTGGCAGTCAAACACCACTGCAGAATACAGATACATTCTTGTCTAATTCTGCAACATAGCATTATCTGTATAGGTGTTGCAGAAGCACAAAAAAAGAGCACTGCACATACTTTTGCACAAAACAACACGGCTCAGTGGAGCGTTAATGACAGCACTTATACCAATTACAGTGTAGCAGAAAGTCTGCATTAACAATGGCAGCTTCTGTGCAATCCTCCCACATAGAATCATTACCTCAGCACCCTCATTCCACTCAAGTCACTAATATTAATGAGAGCTGCACTAATTGCAGGTCCATCCTGGAGGTTCACTCCTATCTGAGAGGGCGAAGAAGGAAATCCAATAACTGTGCTTCATTGTGCTCCCTGCCATAAAAATCCTCACTTTTATAAAATGTTATTCACTCCTTCAGTCCATCTTCACCAGAGCATAGTGGACCCACAGCTCTTCTTTTCAGTGCTTAGCAACCGCATCTTTTTGGGTTAGGTTCTCCACCTCCTCTGCCCTCTTTACTCTCTTTGTCGTCTCTCTTTGCTTTCTTTCCTTTTCTTTTTTTTTCTCTCACTGAGAATCCCATTGCCTTCCCAATCTCACCATAAATTGGATGGCAGGCAATTAAGTGAGTTGTCGGAGGGCTTGCTGACAGCAATTACAAGGTGTGTAGGAATTCATGTGGAGACACACCGCCCCGCACTTTTGATTTCTAGACAGATGTCTCTCTCTCTCTCTTTCTCTCCCCCTTTTCTCTTTCTCATCCACCGCTGAGAATAAGTTCAGAGAGGGGAGAGAAAGAAAAGCAAGCAAGCAAAAAGGTTGAGGAAGGGGCGGTAGAGTTAAAGCAGGGCAGGGAGAGAGAAAAATGAGGCAGGACGTAGATAGACACAGAGAGGGAAAACAAAAAGGAGGAGAACATGGTGAGGAGAAGAGAGACAGGAAAGTGATCAAAGCGCAGTCAGGGTTTTGTTAAAAACTGTAGGGCAAACTCAAAAGAAGCTGGAGATAACCTCAACACCTTTGTTAAAACACAAACATAGAATAGGAAGTTGTGGGCATGTACACATGTTTTTTTACCACCTAAAGGGGCTTGTGGTGTTTGGTAATAATTAAGCAAACTCTAAAAACATTCAGACACCCACCACACATTGCACAGGCATTTCCAAGGTTAACTGAATTTTCCATTTGACTCCCAGCCTATTGAGAGTCTTATATTAAGTCAGAAAACTAAATAGTTTTTAACAGCTATCTTGTTCAGGAAATGGCTCTTGGTTGTAAATAACACCATAACAAAACTACCCATGCCAAAAAGCTATTAAAAAATCACTCAGTTGTTAATGCTTCATTATTATTGTTATTATCCTTTCAACAGAAGGTTCATCAGTTCGAAGTGGACAAGCCTCCTTCTCCCCCCATCCCAACTGCTTCTGAATATGAAACATATCAAAGGATTAAATGGGCTAATTGATATTTGTTTTCCGTCCAAATGGGGCCGTGTTGGAGACCAGCTAACATTTTCATTAGCATTCAAATCACACTGCGTTTTTAATATCAGTAATAGCACAAAGTCCCTGGTTCAGTGACAGTGCCCTCATGGCCATGGCCCACAATTGATGAACTCAAAGCTCATGCCCAGGCAGTTCATAATAGCATAACGCTTGCACTCATACAGTGACACATGCATGGACACACTTTAAAAAGCTTTATTTGAATTCACTGTTGAATCGAAGGTCCCAACGCGAACAAACATTAGTGTTATTCATACTGTACAGTCGCACACATTATCAATGCTTTTGCTTTAACTTGCTGTTGAATACTACATCACATGGAAACATGGTGTAAGGACATATAAATAAAGACAAAGCAGTATCAAAACCTCAATGGTTGATTACCTGTTACAGCCCCAACAAAAGAAAATATGAACCCAGAGCACCGGCCAGTGGAATGAATGTAGTGTATAATAAAGTCAGTAAACATTTGCTAAGATAAGCTTTAAATGACATTCTTACACAGGCTGTTAAACCATCACTATTTTCCCTCTGAAAGTCAAAAACAGGTTAATGTTGAATGCAAGCATGCATTCTATGTGTGTGTTGGCTTGTGTTTTAATATGCAGTAGCGTCAGGGTCAATAAAATCTCAATTTAAAATGCATTCCACTTGATAATGACACAGTGTCCTCTATAATGTATTTAAAGGCTGCATACGAGCACAGTTCCTAAAGGTAGAAAATGTCCATTTTACCTTTCAAGCGTGCTTTGCAGAATATCTGCATACTGATGTTTCTGGAAGTGAGGAGAGCTCAACCTTTACACTCATGCACATGTTTCTGCTGAAGATAAAAGACAAAATAATTCTGTAGGCTTCAGTAATTCAATGAATGTATTTTGTATCAGTGGGTGAGCAGTGCATTATAGAAGAAAACCGGTGAACTCTGCTAGTAGCACCAGCACTGTCAATAAGTGAAGAACAGCCTTGGAAAGCAAGATTTTTTTTATTTATAGGTGATGGTCTGTGATTGCACAGCTTGCCTCAATTGCTTGTAATCTGCTGCAACTTTTAAATCTATGTTGATCTCATTACACACACTGCCATTTTTCTGTTGGCATTTTTCATGGATTTAACTACACTTGGGGGTTTTTGGCTCAGGCACAGGAAGATGAAGCCCTCTTTCTTAATCCCACCTACAATAAGAAAAGCAGCATGTCTACAACATTAATGTCCCTGAGTAAACACAATTGTTTGATTAAATTGGTAGTGACAGCTGTTAATGAAAAGATTGCAATTCACACAGTCAGACAAGAACTGAGTGCATGAGTTCTTCTCCAAGAGAGGGCAATGTCCACCAACTGAGGGTTTACTCTGCATGTATACCAAGCCTGCAGGACATAACCTGAAGAATACTGAGCAGAAGTATTTAGTGCATGAATGAATGAATCTTTAACACCAAATCCTCAAACTGAACTGAGTGCATTGGATCGCAAGCACCCTTGACTGAGTCAGGAACTTATTTCATCTCACCTCGCTGGAGTCTGAAAGCACTACTGACAGCTCAACTGTGATATACAATATGTTACTTCCTGTTTAAAAGCTTGCCGAAAGACCTGAAAGTAAGAAAGACGATTCAATCCAAAGAAGTAATTCCACCTCCAGCACTGAACCTTTGAAGTTTTGTTGTCCAATTTTTATTTTTAGGTGGAAAATTAGGATTTCAGTTGTCTGATATCTGACAGAATTTTGAACTCTATTTGACACTCCATTTCCAGCAGAATCAGTCAACACACTCAGTGGAGTGGGTGTATTCGAAGGTCTGGACCCAGGCATGGACTTCAGTGCATCATATCAAAATGTGCTTTAGTGGTGAATTGATCCCCATCCATCAACACTATGATCCCGTAAAACCTTTTTCATCATATATTTACACTCATCTGAATAGTCGGCGTTTTTGGTTACAGGCTGTTGCCCGTTCACCTGACGGGAGCAACATGTCTGCGTTTGTTTTTGTGCATTGAAATCCATAGACACAGCTCGGGTGATGGATTTACTGAGCCACAGTTAATGTAAGCTGACAGTGACCTTAACCAGGAAGCAATGCTCTGGGCTATGAGCTGGAACAGAGAGATAGAGAAAGGGAGAGAGAGACAGCAGCTGATAATGGAGACAGAAGGAGAGTATGAGACGAGAGGAGATGGAGTGATGGAGGTTACAAAGGGTAAAACAAAGAATAAAGGGGGAGAAGAGAGAATGCAGGGAGAGAGAGAACTAGGTCTTTTGATCTGGGACTGTTTTTATGTGATTTGGACTAGGTTTGTCAGTTATCACTTTCTTAATCATGTGTTTACATGGAAATGCAAATGCTAAGAGTTCTTGCCACACCCCCGACGTCTTCTTTGAAGTATGGTTTGCTTTCTCATGCTGTATAGACAGCAAACACTTCTTGCTGACTTTTTGTCATGTTTATTCTTTTTTTCCCCCTGTGTGTCAGTGCGGAGAGGACAGGCAGGCACACAGACACTATATAGTAGAACCACACAGCGTCAAAGTGTGTGAAATTAACAGTCAAATGTTCAGTGGTGGAAATCAACTCATTTTGACTTTTGGGGATTACTTTGTGTCATATTCTGTTTAAAAAAAAAAACTTTTAGTGTGGAATTATTTTGAATACAGGGATGGATCTCTCCGTGGAATAACCTTTCATCCAGGCACTGCAATGTTACCATCTCCATGTGAAGTATTTTGTCATACACATGTGTGCTTGTCAAAAGCTTAAAATACAGTATGCATGGCCAATAAATCTGTTCTCCAGGAGATATCCACCTGGGGGAAAACCATCACCCTGATTATGATGACTGTTAAGAAATCAGTTTACCGAAGAAAGCCAACTCTAATCTGATTACTTAGGTGCATGTAAAGGCACTGATTGCTACATTATACAGTTGTATTTTAGACCCTCCAGATTTGTGCCAAAAGGGGAAGTTTAGGTGAGGGTCTTGACCCTTTCTAACTGTTAATATACCTGTGTCACAAAGTAATTAAGTGATTCATCGATAGTGAAAATAATAATTTGTTGCAGAATTATGATTAATGATGAATGAATAATGATTAATGCTCATAGTTTTGATTGTTGAACCTTCAATTCAAACTCAAATAAGGATCAAACAAGGATGTAATGTTTAGGTGTCCATATATCATAATGTGTGTTTGGAAGAGGTATGGGTAGCAGAGCTGGTTAAAGATAGAGATGGATGGAGAGAGAGATCTATCACAGAGAATAGAAGGGGAAGTCAAAGACGCATGCAGGAGGATTTGTATGGAGGAAAGAAAGAGTAGCTTGGGGGAAGTAGGAGTGAAGCAGAGATAGATGAATGGAAGCAGGAAGGAGTTACGATAGGAAGGGTGAGGTAGATGGATACAGGGATGGGGGGAGGAAGTGGGGGAGGGAGGGAGTGAGTAAGTAGAGGGGACTGGAGGCAGTGTGTGGCCCTGGCTGTGTCACAAGAGGGTGTAGTGCTGGGCAGCCGGCCAGCCATGGGGGGAGAACCAATCCAATCAGCTGTAATGGAGTCAAAGGTCACTGTTCACTCCTGCAAAATTGCTATGGCCAACTGCCTGAACAAGAGACATGGAGCTAAAAGACACACACACACACACACACACACACACACACACACACACACACACACACACACACACAGATCATTCACTCTCCCTGCTTCTGTAGTATTTCCTGATAACAAGGAGTGTGTAGGTGTGTAGGTGTGTGTGTATGTGTGTATGTGTGTGCGTACGTGGGTGTATGCTTTTGTCCTTCATGAAACATAAAGAGAGAGCAGAGAGGAGGATATATGTTTTATGCCTTAGGTCTTGCAGGTCCACTGATGTAAAATGTACAACCAGAAGTGATTGATGATATTGGTAGTTCAGTTATTAACAGTTATTGAACTTTCCTCTGCTCCAATTAATGTCAACTAATCTAGCTGTCAAAAAAGCATTATATCTGAGGAAATTATTTCAAAATGAAAGTCTATTGTTGTGACTGTTGAAAGATTTAGATTGCAGGAAGGAAAGGATTTTCGACTGAGACTGGGAAAGTTAGAAGGTATCAAGAGATGAAAAAAAACACAACCAAAACCAATAATGCATTATGGATTTGTTAACTATAAAAAAATAAAAATCTGCCTTATCCTTTAAACTCAATAAAACCTTGGTGGAGGTAACAAGACAAGAAACATAGCAACGTGACAGCAAAAGGAGGGAAAGATTAAGATGAAAACATAGTTAAGCAATAAGGAATTTTGGTATTAAAATGGGCCAGTGTGTAGGAATTAGTGGTGAGGTTCAAGATTGCAACCAACTGAATACCCCTCCCCTTCCCCTGTCAAGCGTAAACCTACAGTGGCTGCGAAACTCATGAAAAAGACAAAAGGTCCTCTCTATAGCCAGTGTTTGGTTTGTCTGTTCTGGGCTACTGTAGAAACATGGTGGGCTCCGTGGAAGAGGACCCACTCCCTATGTACAGACATAATCAGCTCATTCTAAAAGGTAGCTAAAACACAACAATATTTTTTTTCAGGGTATTATACACTGACTAACAAACTTAGTCAGACAAATAGTATGAATATTTTATTCCATTTTTGTCAAATCCGTTCCGTAACATGCCACTAAATCCTACACACTGCACCTTTAATGTGTCGAAATAAATGTTTTGAGTAAGGAAATGCATTCAACATGTTTGCTGGGCTTCAAGCATACACACAAAACCTCCATATAGAACTTATACTACATGTAGTTCCTGGATAATGTTCACTGTTCAACTTTTACAATTAAAAACTTTTACATGCATTTTTGATAAATGTAAACACCACAGTACATTTAGAGGTAAGGCTCCTTGCCAACAATATAACTATAGTATCTAACCTCTGCAGCCTGTCATTGCAGTGAAGTTTTAGATACATTTCATGCTGGAAATGGGTGAATAAATGATTGCCCTTGCTCCATATGACTTGAAATTGAATTTCATCTTGTTTGACTGCCTTTCTTCATTTAGGTCCGGGTAGTCCCCCCTTAATTTGAGAGATAACAACAACAACCAAAAGCAAATGATTTACATGGAGTTAAATGCATGGGTAGGCTTTACTGCAAGGATGTCACTTCTTCCTTCAGGCCAATTTATATTCTACATCCATATGAGATTTCTTCTCCAGAAATTCCCACAAGGTTAGAGCTCGATTTGAGCTATGTGGCCAACTTTTAGAAAAAACCCCACAAAACAGAACAGAGTTTATATAGATATACAGTATACATTGTTTTACATATTTTGTGCACAAAACTGATGTTGAAGTTGCAGTTCCATATAGTTCTACACAAATAATTGCATATTGGACTGCAAATGTTGTTTTTAAGTAACTGGGGAAAATTGGACAGCCTTAGCCTCTGATCCCCTGCACGTGCAGAGCAGAGGGCAACAAGAAAACCCTTTTAGAAAAATGTGTGATAATCATTATCCTTTCCCTCAAGCCGAACTACACGGTAAAAATAACCCCTGTCGATAGTCCCTGGCCAGGCTACAGTATCTGTTCTCATTCTGAGTAATGATCACTGAGCTGCAGCGCACCAGAAAAATCATACTGTTCAAACACAGAGCCTGGGGGCGTCAGACAGCGGGGCGGCTGCGCTCGTGCTGCTCTCATCCACTTTGCCTCTCAGGGTCCAAGAGTCAGAGTTTGTCAAGTAATTAGATACTACACACTGGCATGATGTGCATCCTTCCTGATTAGTATCTGGACACCCCTTGACAGCCTGATTAATGTCTGGGCACACTGCTCCTTTTGTTTCATGCTTTATCTGCGACTTTGTTAACTTGCCCACACTCGATTGCATCTTTGGTTAATCTCAGTGTGCATTTCATGCATGAAATATGGCTGCTTTATTGTTTTTAATTAAAAACACATTTTGCTCAATTTCCCCCCATTACCGCATGCAGTGGGGAAAGGAGGAGAGGCATCGTTTTCTAAAGAGCATCTAGGACTTTCTACTCAAGGGTGTCAATTTGTGGTTATTTAAAACTACTTTTGGATTAATGGGGAGAAAACAACATTAGAGGCTTTTTATGAGGTGCTTAAGGGACAAAGTGGTCTGTTATTTCCAAACTGTCCTATCATTTAGTGGGGAGTCAGTCCTTGAAGTACCACAACAGGGGCACTATTACAAGACCCCACAACAAAACTTTGAAACCTTCTCCATTGGATGCCGGGAGGACCTTCAATGTCAGCTGTGAAATAAAATTTTTGGAAATTGAAATCCAATAGGCAGCGTAATTGATCAGCCTTCACTGACCTGAAACCTCTGCACTGCTCACAGTGTAAGTGAAAGAGACAGCCAGATAACCAGTGAGAAGTAGTCGGGATGAAAATCAATAGGTCTCAGCATCTATTACCAGCAAAGGAGATGGAGTGAGGCGAGAGACAGACAGGCGAGAGGGACACAGACGGTTCGACAAGGCGGCGATAGCCCGGGCAATGAGGCTGACAAGAACGTAGTGAGGAAGCAGGAAGGCGGGGCACATAATGAACACATGTACCCTGATGTGCTGGGATGTATCGAGGCCATTGGAAAAAACAGGCTTCAATCTATTCATCTCACAAGTTTCAAAGATAGTTTTAGTTGTGAGATTTTGAATGGATGTGAAGCACATCAGAGGATATTATTGATTTTACAACCTCTCTCACATCTTCAGAGCACAATAGTAACAACTGTGAGCCAAAAATGATGATTAGAATTCTATTCACGTACTGAGAGTGTGAATGTGAGGATTGTTGCCCTCTTAAACAGCCATTTAGCATTTCACAATTAACAGATTTGGTTAGTGTGAATTGGTGGACCGTTTGTGATTTCCCAAGAGGAGGTGACCAGCTGAATATGGGGGCTAAGAGAAAGGAGAAAGGTGAAGAAAACATTAAACCTTAATTGGTTTGTTCTGTGCTCTCAAGGAGACACTGCAAAACTGTCTATCTACCTTATGAGTGCACTAATGAGGCTTGTAAATGTGGAGATAAAGTGTGCTTTGGCCCTTGCACACTAATTAGGTAACATTACTGTACTTGACTTAACACCTTATTTGACTTGCATAACAAAATCAACACATTTGGGAGATTAATCAAGTTTTTTTTTTTTTACCCCCCCTCCCTCCATCCCCCACCTCCAACAATATCCACTTTTTCTAACTGTCTTTTTCCATTGATCTGAAGTTGGAATCTTATTCCATAATGTGAGAGTATATATTCCGTATTCCAACTCTTCATTGAAGCTGCTTGATGTTTACTCTGGGTGATATATTCAAACTCGAGAGGGTTTTTTTCATGTCTGTACCATTTCTTCAAATAAAAATGGAACGGAAATATTTCTTGCATATCATTCACTTTTTCCAAAATTCATTCTGACATCCTTGTAGGGGGTTCTAACACTCCATCTCAGATGATTTGATGTGCTATCTACTACTATCTCATACAAAAACAATACAGATAAGTCTGTAATGATATCATACATTTCAATTCAAAGTTTGGGGATGTTTTGGCTTCAGCAACATAGAGAAATTGGGGCCAGTTAGAGGTAGCATTAGCGGCGAACGATAGCGCTACTTGTTGCTCCTCTGTCAGGGCACATGTGGCCCTCCTTAATGTGTTGAAATGTTTGAGGCTGCAAATGCAATATTAGAGGATTAAAAAAAAGGTTTTAAAAGTCTGCCTTTAAACAATTTTCAGGTGCCCAAATGAGCAATGAAACAGGTTTTTCTTCCTTTTTTCCCCATTCCTGTGATTCATCCTGATCCAATCAACCTTCAGTCAACCAAATTAGTCGAGATTTCTAGATTTCTTCAAAGGGACAGCCTTTTTAGTAAAACTCTCACCGTCCTGAGAAACATCAAAGGACGAATGTTGTATATAAAAAAAAACAAGAGACTGGAAGATGTCCATCTGATTTAACCAATTTGGACAGCTAAAGCTTCGTGTTTTAAATAAATTTCTTGCATCACTTACATTGAAATCATGTTAGGAAGGGATTGTCTAATGATTGGTATGAACAGGAGGAATGACTACAGTGAGCAAAACCTCTTTCAGTGTTCATATAGACATCTGAATGCTGCTTTAAGACAGACATGGAAACTTGTGAACCTATCCTTCAAATTCCAAGCAGCGATGAACACTGTGGTCTGACATTTCTTTTAGTGTGGGAGTGCAGATGGCTTGAAGCAGGTACAGTATGTGATTTGGGAACGCGGCAAGACATCACGGGTGGGTTACACACACTGACAAACACGCGCTAGAGGCACAGGAGCACACAGTGAGAGACTTGAACAGATTTCTTTTGACAACCGCATTGAGTTTTTTCTGAATTACATGCAGAATTTGGGTCAAATCTATTGCTGTGTATCAATGTAGCCGAATCTCTGGCTCCATCTTTTTTATTTTTCCCCCATTAAATCTTTATTTCCCTACATTCTTGTATGGAAGCCAATTTTTTTTAAAGTTCAATGTTTGGCCCTAAAAGACTAGTTTGTAATAACTGAGCCACTAGTAGATCAGTGGGATTTAAGAGGTTTAAAACATTGAATATCTGGATATTTTGAAGCATCTATTTATTCTGTCTGAGGTATCCCAAGAGGAGTAATCGAGTTTGAGATGGTGCTAGTGGTTTTTCCAATCCTGCAGCGTTTTTTATTGGTTTTTATCTATTCTTCATAAGCCATACAGGCTATCTACTGCATCAGTGAAACACTGTGTACTTTGAGCTGGCTAACAAGGGATAGCGAGGGGGTTTGAGAGAGAGCAAACATTCCCCGGCAATGTAGCTGAGCCGAACAGGTGATCCAGGAAAGGTCAGAGGTGTAACAAAAAGGTCAGCTCCCTTCGAAGCTCCGTCTGCTCCTGCTCTCCCTATAACAGCTCAGTGACAGCCACTTCTCGACTACCAGAGCCACAGCAGTCAGACTGAGGTTACTGTATGCATTAGCGGATGGGCATAACTGTGTGTGTCTGTGTGTTTTGTCTCCTTTGTGTCTGCATCCTTGCATGTGTGTGATTCAGCCGTCTGTGGCTGTTTACACACTTACCTCTAGGGCCATGTACGTGCAGTAGGTGAAGGCTTTGCCTGTAGGGCCACTCTGATGTTGCGCGCTCTCTCTGCGGCTTCCTCATCAGCATTCTGTCCTCCTCCCTCCTGCCACCTCCGCCGGTGACCACTGGTGTGTGTTGCTGACATTTCTGGCAGCCTGAGGACAAAAACCACACATCTAGCTGCTCTGTCACCCCACTGCTAGAGAAAAGGTGAGTGACTGTTGTTAGTATTATTTTTCCCTCTCTCACTTAAACACTGTGTTCTTCCCTGCTGAGGCTACCCATTAGGAGGGGACAAATACTACACTAATAGTCAAATATAGATTCTGTGGCCTATTTAGTTCCGTTTTAGAGACAAGCAACCAGCCATGACATCAACAAAGTCTGATTATGTTTCCATGGCAACAAAAACATAGTGTAATGACATTTAAATCAAGGCCACTCTTTATTAGCCTCCCTGCTGTTTTCATTCTAGGGGACAACAGATAAATTGAATAGAGCCTACAGGCCATCACTCTGCATAGGGTTCCTTACAGCTACACAGAGTCTATCATTACTCCATTTTAAGTCTACCAGTAATTTGTCAGCAGCATAAAGCTCATCAAGAAACTGGGATCCACTCATTACTTTCCTGTTACTTTCATTTCCGATTTGAGCCTCATTTGTCTCTCGAATTCCGGACGCTCCCTTGGGGTTTGTCTTTTTAAAACACGGAAGCAGACTGATTGCTTTTTAAACAAGATGATATGGAGGGAGTGGAGTATTTAACAAGCCATGGCGCAACATTCTGTTCACCTCACTGCAGATATCGAAAGGCTGCTTCTCTGTAGCCGTGGGAACATGTTTCAAGTTCAAGGGGTGCTATGTGGATGACGCAATGTGTGTGATTTGGAAGGGTGGCAGCCTTTAACACAAAAAGAAAGTGATATATGATGTAAAATGTACCCTGGTTGTGCATGTTTTCATACATGGTTATAACCCTTAAAAAATAAGATGTATCCTTTGATGAACATACAATTTTTCTATATGAAAAGGTGTCAGGTTTTAGGCTAGCGGCTCCTAAGCAGAAATACAAGAAGCTGAGACAGCGGGCTGAGTTGAAAAGAATATTTGTTAAGAAACCAGGAGACTGGGGTTGGAGATTCTTGGGGAGTCTGGCTGAGGCAGGGTGCAGTGAGGGCTGGCTTGATCAAGGGAGAACACAGGCAGAAGGCAGACTGACAAGAAGGGGGGGATACAGGACTGAGAACAGGCAGGCAAAGGCTGGAGCTAGGGTAGGGGTCAAGGTGAGGGTCTGGAAAGAGAAACTTATTATTAGTGTACCACAAATTCTGATTAAGACATGTTACTAAAGTATGGCAGGAGTGAGACGGCCAACAGGAACTTCATCTACAATCTGGCGAGGTCTGGGAGTTTGAGCTGAGTCTTATGTAGTGAGCGGATGATTGGATGATTGATGGGAGCTGGTGCCTGGCTCCCACACACCTGGCTCTAATCCTGCAATCACACACACACACACACACACACATACATAGGGTAGGGACTAGGAGGTAGAGGGCACAACACAATTTGGAACCTAAGTACTACTATTAACTCTAAATGAAAGTTCTCATTTATTTAACCCTTAGATGCTCATCATTTTTATCTTTATACAGGGGGACAGTGGGTCTCTAGTGTGAGATAGCAGATCAGTATATGCCACATAGAATTGGTATACATCATAGCTGGGAACCTGAAAATTAACTTGAGATGCAGTTCAGCACTGAATGTCAAGTTTTTTTAGTCAAAAATCTGTAACAAACATTATCTTTTGACTAGTTAACTGTTCAGATGTGTGTAAAGTTTTAGAACATTATGATGCAAGTACATTCATTCCCATCTTTAATTATAGCTCATAATTTTTGAATTAATACCATTTGTTACAGACATATATGGTGCAAAATTTAACCATATTTAACTCAAGAATTGATTAAAATAAATATCCCAGTAAAATACCACATTAAGACTCTAAGGCCTAGAGGACCACCATAGAAAAATGCATGCTGTGATTTGGTATTAAAAACATTTGTCATTCGGCAACTGCATTTTTCGGCAGGTGCATGGCAAGCACTTCTGTTCTGGAAATTGCTCGGAAACCCCTTTATTGTCAGTATAACTTGGAAAGTTATACATCCTCTGAATGCCTTAGGTTTCTGTTTTCTGTTTGTGACTGTAGCTTTAAAACTGAGTCCGCTACAGTCTTGTATAGACCTCCGCGGGTCTTAAAGGGTTTATTGTGAATGTTTAGGTCCTCTACCATTCGCCAGGGGGCACTGCAGCACCCTCCGCACCCCTACATCCCACGGTCTTGTACCGCTTGTATTTTTGGACTACTTGTATTTTTAAACCAGGCAGACAGTTAAGTACTAAAACTCCCAACCCGAGGAAGTTAATGCACCACAGAAACAAACAGGATAGCTTTTTTTTCTCTCTGCATGTCTTCTCATATCAATTTACTCACTTCTTTTTATTCCTCGCTCCTCTTTTCTACCTTTCTCAAGCTGTTCCCTCCAAATCTGTGATTCAGTCACTGAAATCATCTTCTTTCATTCCCATTTCTGGGCTTTTTCCTCTTTTCAATGAAAGCGTGTGTGGTGGAGGCGATGAATGGGAAGGTTATCTGGCTGAAATGGAACCGTCTCTTCAGATTAAGATGTGTGCTGCTATGGAACTTGCACTGAATGGAAAAAAATTTAAAGGCTGAGTCGGCAGAGGGGCCAAGTGGTGTCTACGTGAGGTGAGGCAGCTGCTGAATTGAGGGCAATGCTGTGAAACATCAACAGGGATTCGGTTGTAATTTGCACTACTTTATCTATTTGAGCCTAAAACCCTTTGTTTACTCCAACGACAGAGCTCTGTTGAGTCAACTGATAAATGTCAAGAACTAAAATTGAAAAGCAGAGTTTCATACTCTTCAAACCACATCAAGGTGGGTAAATTTGTGGGTGAGTGTAACATAATCAAAATGGGATCATGGGGTGGGATTTCTAAAAAGAAAAAACAAACAAACAAACAAAAACACTGCAAGATTAAGTGTCAAGGTGAGACACGCATGAATAAGTTTCTCCTTCAAATTAAAATTCACATGCTCACACTCCATCCAACTTCGTGAATTACTCTTTTATATTTGTGTTGACTTTTTAATAATACCAGATTCATTTCATTTCCTGGGACCAGCACAGCTGTTCTGAGCACCGCATCCTTAAATTAATCACTGTTTCGACCAATGACATTTCACTTCTCATTACAAGTTGCTCCTAACCAATCACAGTCTGAAACACTTGTTTTACTTCTGGGCACCCAAGCTAAAATTGTGGACTCCAGTACAGATGCTTGTAGCCCATATGCTCGGACCGCTTCCCTGCTCCCTCCTCAGGGGAAAACCACCATGAGTGCTGTGAAAAGCCAAAATCAAATCGCCACCTGGTTAATGAGCAAATACTAGAAGAATGATTCATGGCAGCCGGATGCAGGCTATCACTCTCTGACTTTCTGTGACACTCCAGGGCTCACGGGTTGACTGACTGATGGATTCTGAGGCACCTCATAAGAAAATAACAACACAATTCTCACCTCTGCAATAAATTGTTTGCTAATGGATATGGACAACGTGCCACAGGAATTTATGACATTTGGGCCCTCATTTGTTGGAGCGGGGTGATATTGCAGATGACATTAAATGCGTCCGGCTGCAGCTGCAGCTCACATTAATCATACTCTGGGAGTCAGGACCTGTCAGACCAGATTAGGAAGGGAGCAGAGCTAGCCTCATTACGTTCAGCCTTCTCCCTCACTCCTGGGTCAAGCAAGATCACTGAAATTTAAGCGTGGGAGTGCAGCGTTTGTGTGTTTCAGCACAAACTATAACAGCACAGAACTTCAACGGATGACTTTGCACGTTTATGTGATCTCTTATTGTGTGTCTTTGGTAATAAACCGTGCTAGGTGTTTGGGTTGTTGTCACACGAGTGGCTGGGCGGGTGCGGGCCTCGATTGGCCGCACCCGGCGAGACACTGGGGAAGACGATCGACTTCGGCAGCATTTAGCCACAACCCATCAGCAGGGTGACCTTACTGCCGCTCTGTAAATTTCACAGCTGTTTTTCGGGTGTCATAAAGATTATACTTAAACACCAGATAGCAGCTGATAAAAAGTGATGCCTCATAAACTTCTAAGCATCTGATAAACCTCTTGCTGAAAGAGGGACATATTTGATACTTAAAAAAAGTCTCTTCCCTTATCATCAGGCTGTGCTTCTTTCTTTTTTAATAGAGTTGAACTTCAGCATGATTGACTGCAGGGGAAATAGAGTGTTGGAGCTTGCGGCTGTATTCTACCCTGATACTCAGAGAAGGGGCCTCAGCCACAAAATGTTGCCTCAAATGTTGAGATAAGAATTTCTATTGCAGTTGTGACAGATACGGTGCTGTAGACAGTGTTAAACTGAACAGACTGTACTGAGCTACTGCAACACATATGGATGGAAGAAATTATAGAAACAACAAGGGACAGGGAGGAAGAGAAACCGGGAAACAATACAAGTGTGAGAGAAGGGCAAAGAAAAATTCAAATCCATAGTGTCATGGGGAGACTATCGTTTCCAAGGCACAAAGCCTCTTCCCCCGCTCACTTGAAGTCTTTTCTCATGCACATCAATGTGTGTTGTTCAAATTCCCTCTTACAATCAATGAGCCATTCATGTCCTCAAACATCAAAAATTACTGTAAAGCATCAGTACGCTTGGGTGCCCTCCTCCTGTGTTGCCATGATGATTCAGCAGTGGGAACTGACAGATTGGTGGAATAATGAACAGTGGCATGCTGGGTGAGTGCGGGTGTAAGCACATGCCTTCTTTTGCTCTTCAAACTTATACTGTGACAGCAGTGGCAGTCCATCTTCCCTCCTCTTCTGCTCCTGCTGTTCCTGGAATGGTAGACTCTCGTGCATGGGAACTCTTTGAGCGAGTGATGGAAAACAAACAGGTTTAGAAACTTCTTCTCCTGTAGAAGCCCCAGGTGACTTTACTGCCTTTATGTGATCCGGCCGCCTTTCTTGTTCTGTCACACTTTTCTTTACTTATTAATCCATCTCCGTCTTGCTGTGGCTTTGATGCTGCTGACGGCAGAGCTGTCCTGATTCTGTCACCAAAGAAGCTCTAAAGGTGGGTTACAGTCGTTATGATGGGGACTACAAGGGCTTTGGAGAACCCCAGTGGTGAGATGAGAGGGTGTAAAACTGCAGAGAGTCCACACAGACGATTTCTGGAGCAGCATGGGATCTCTGAAGACATCCCTGTAACAATGATGGGGTACATTAACTGACAAAGTGTCAGTTAATGTACAGTACAGCTCCACACACGTAAACACATACCCATCATACAGAAGGCCAGAGCAAGGTACATTAGTGCATTAAACATTTCTTCTCTGCCCGCAACCCTCTGTAATCCCCCCCTGTGGATAGAATAAGCTTCACATTTTTGATTCCAGTGAAAGAAAGTAAGATGGAAGGCTGGCAGGATGGAGAACATGTAAGAAATTGTTCAGCAAGATTGTAGCCAGCAGAAATATGTCTCAGAAAGGGACATAAATGCACCCTCTGGGTGGATTAACCAACACTGATACTCCAGCTTGGTGGACGGCCTGTAAAAGCTCCCGGGAACATGCAATTGTAGTGAGCATTATTGACACAGCACCTTCATTTTTCTTCATGTTGTAGAAATAATTGATGAGAAAAAGTTGTAAATGATTAATAGAGATTATTTGCTTTGTTTTGCTCACTGTTGACAGACACGTAGCCACTGCCTGCTGCTATGTATACCATTTCTTTTCCAAACAAATGGAGAGGTTATTTCAGAGATGGCGACCATCCCAGTTGTAAATTACTTTGGAGTGGAGTCAAGGGTGAATGTGTCTTTGTCTCTCTTTCTGCATGTGTGTATGTGTGTATATGTTTGTATGTGTGTGTGTGTGTGTGTGTGTGTGCGCGCGTGTGTGTGTTCAACATGCAAGGGGCAAATAGACCAGAACAATATCTATCCATCATTTTACCCGGGATTAAAAATAATACAGAAAGTGTTGAAATTACAAATGATGACATTGGAAGTAAGAACCGAGTATGGATGAATTAATTTGTGCAGTAAATGAACAGCTGTTTGCCTCTATTTACCCTGAATTTCACAAAGTAATACAAACAAGCCATTTAATGTCAGTGACAGCAACTGCATTTGATTTCTCTTTTAGTAAATCTGCTCTTCTGTTCTGAGCTCACATGCAGTACCAGTCAAAGTTTGGACACGCCTTCCCATTCCCTTGAGTGAGAAACCGTGTCCATACTTTTGACTGGTACTATTGATGGGTAGGTATGTAGTTTATAGGGCTCCTATGGGGACCATCTGAGGATTATAGTATCAAATACCTTAAACACAAGCTGTTCATACCCATGAATTAATTAGAATGTCAAGGCAGGAAATCACTTTTGATAAATACATTTCTGAGAATGCCGTTAACAAGGGGATGAAGTGATTGTCATGTCATTTAATACTGATGCAGTATCATGACTTTCATAGGAATCAATTCTGCTGTTATGCAGACGAGGAAACTGACTAATTGGAGATCACACAAATACCAAAGGACAGCACATGCAAAGGGGCAGTAATTCTGATCGATGGACCTTTGAGGATGTCTGGTGTCAAGATGTCAGGTGTAATTGTCTCGTACTGTCATAACAATGTACATTAACTAGAATTAAATGACCCTCTCTTGGTTTCAGCCTTATGTAATTGCTGTGTAGCACATTTTTCATCCATACATTCCTCATGTAGTTGTAGTGTGTCAGTAATCCAGATGTTTTTTATGTGTTGGTATAAAATCAATGTTTTAAATTATGCAATTCAGGAAGCCAAAACATCACCTTCATTAATAATTGGTATTGAAAAATTGGCATTAAAAAATGGACACTGGTGCAGAAAAGAAACATTTGCACTGGAACTGAAAAGGCTCAAATAAGAAATAAGGTAAAGTACGCATGTTTTTCACTTGCTTAGTTTTGGCCAAATCCATCCCTTCATTAAGCATTACCTGTTTTGGGTGGCAGAGGATTATCCCAGCATGCACCGAGGGGTACATCTTGGACATTTGCATGAACCATGAACTGTATATCATGCAACAACATTCCAGTTGAGCCCCTATCTTCTTTAAAACATTTAAAACTAAATCTAAAAAAAGGTCTATGGAGGTGTGGTAGGGAGTAGGGAGAATTTTATGTTTACTGCTCAACTATTCAAATGTAAAAAAATCTATATATATTTTTAAAATTAAAAAAAAGTTTCTTGTGATTGTAGGATTTGAAGGCCATTACATTACTCTGGTTATGCTTCTCATTCACATTCTTCATGTTCTTCAACTTAACATTTGTATTCAATAGCTCTTAAACGAGCCATGTCAGGCACACAGACTGATCAAGGACACAGTGTCATGGATGTGAAGCACCCTGCAGATGATAATTCCTCCTCAAGTGTCATGAACATAAGAGGCAAAAAGCTACTGACACCCATCAAACCGGTGGGAGGGCCTGCAGAGTGAGGGGGAAGAAGAAAATGACATCTTCTTTTCTTCAGGAGATAGTAGCAGATGACACAAGACAATTGTCCTGGAAGTCCTTGCAGGATTGACTCCTTCTTGGATCCTTTTATCCAATCGGAGAAGCACCCTTTGGTAATTTACCTTCATCTGATGAGGCCTCCCTGCCTGCCAGCACCATCACAGCTTTGTCTCCTACCATCGCTATCAATGACTTCATGCCTGCTGTGCCTCCCCTTACTGATTCAGCACCCGTGACATTCTCCCGCACTACAGACCCTTTCCCTGTCTACACCGCCTGACGCCCAATGACTCTATTGGCCATTTCTTCCCATCACAGCCCTTATTATTCTCTTCATCATCACAGTCATGTAGCCTCTCTAGCGCAATATCCCTTGTGACCATGTCTCTGTTGCTAGTGCCACAGACTACTGAACAGCTACTGGTTCAACTGCAACTAACTTTTCTTGGAGCAACAAATCCTCCAAATTAAACTATTACGTAGGTCGTTTCACCATACACTCCAGAACAACCCCATAGGCGCGTTTACTAATCTGGATCCCATATCCGCAGTAATCGCTAGTACAACATAACTTCTCTGTGCTTTCCCAAACTGTTACACACCACTGTTAAAAATAATGATTTATGACAGGACAGTGTTGTGTTTAAGGTCTAGTTAGGTTTAGGCATAAAAAACACTTGGTAGGGTAAGGGAAATATCATGGTTTGGGTTAAAAACCTTAAAGTTAGGAGTCTTTCGTCATCATGGCGTCATCACAGGAAACACCACCACAATCGTAGTTTTTTTTTTTTTTAACTGTCCCGCAGCAAGATCCACCAAGTCCACATTTTGCAAGTTAGAATCTAATCCACCACCTCGAAATATGGAAATTCGTCACCTCATATAGACGTCTTCTGAACCATGCCACTTCTCCAGGTCATAACTGCTATGGCTGTTAGATGGAGTCTGTCATTTTTGGTGGCTAACATTGTGACTTTTAGTGTTGTTGTTTTTGGGAAAACAACCCCTCTTGAAGCCAGGTGAGACAAGGTATCAGGTGTCATGGATCCAACTCATCTGCCCCTTTTAGGTTGTAGGATTTAGTGGCATCTAGTGGTGAAGTTGAAGATTGAAACCAGTGCTCCACGGACGTGGACAAACTCCCCAAAGGGCTCATTCTAGGGTAACAAAAACACAGTGGTTCTTGTTTGCAGGTCATTAACACTAATTAAAATATGCTTATGAGTATTATATTCCATTTCTGCCAAATCCATTCCTCTAGATGCCACTCAATTCTACACACTGGACCTCTAATTCCTTTGGAGAGGGATGCCAAACAGGCACAAAATGAGGCAAATTATGAAGGCATACTGCCAGAAGCCTCATGCCAATTCTTAAATGACTCCCACTACAAAAGACTGTGAAGCTGAAAATGTACTAGCCTCTTAATGACTAAATCTTGGTTTAAGTCTTGAAAATACAGTTTGTTAAAGTAAAATGTATGTTTATGTGTCCAATGTAGACAGTGTTCACCACCATTACAACCCCAATGAGAGATAGTTGTTCATCGGTTATTATAGTTTTCCCTCTTCTTTTATACCTAGGTTGTGAATGCAGATCTAATCTTAATCTTAGCTTAATCTTTGTCGGTGCAACCTAGTCTAAGAGTATTTCTGAAAGTTTCACTGGACTCCTTGCCTTCGATAACCTTTTAAAGTAAAAACCTAAACCAGACAAGAAGTTATTTATTATTTTTACTTTCAGCGAAGTAGAAGACATGAAAAATTCCACAGTTTCTTGCTGTCAATAAATCTAGTATTATGTGGTGGTTTATACAACAAAATATCTTTTTTGAAGCTGCTCTAGACAAAACTCTCCTGGAATGACAAAAATTGCCAAATCATTCTTTTTATTATGATATTAAGGTAGCCCAATTCTGAGTGTAGATGTTGGCCTCAAAGCCTGGTTTCATATGTGAAAGAAATAGAGTTCCGGAGTTTTTAACAACAAAGAATTTCTGCAGTTTATAAAGATATTTTATACCTCTAAAACAATAATTCAATTATTAATATGTCCAAAAAAAGGAAAATAGAAATCAGAAGAATTTGCCAGCCCATCCTCATAAGAAAAATTACACCTAGTCTAAATTTCAGGCTTGCGAAAACGACCCAAGGAAATGATGCAGTTCAGATGATGTCAATAAATAATGGACTTGGACGCTGCAGGAGAATCCTCACATCCTGTCTCTGGTGACCACTGTTTGCCTCCTGTTCAAATCGCTAGTGCAATTAAAACAAAAAGAAAAAAAAAACATTACATTGTGGTGTTTACTGTTGCAAAGTGTACAAAACACATATCAAGTAATACTTTTTTTTAAACCAAACCAAGTGGTTTCTGATTTTAACCACAATGTTGTCACATCAGTAACCACAGGTCTTTTTTTTGCCAAGTGAATTTTTCGACCTGTGTCATTTTGTTATAAGGGTATATTGGATTTTGCATAAAATAAATCATCTTTGGCTGCACTTTATCTTTTGTTTTTCTCACCTAATACAATATTCATCTGTTAGCAGGCCTGTGAGTGTACACAGAAAGCTGGGGATGGATATATCACACCCTTCCCATTCCATTTTCAGTACCAAAGAGAGAATTCACAAGTGTCAGTTATCAACTATCATACCAGTGAACTACATGTTAGACTTTTAATCATTTTTAATCATGTTGAATCATTAAATTGATAGGATGCCAGGTTCAGTTCACTTAAGGAACAGGTCAATCTGTTGTGTTGGGATTTGATAAACTGTGTGCTGTAGACATGTGATCGAGGGCGATAGGTAAGAATAAGTGTTAGCTTTGCGATATTGTGATTGAAAAATGATTATGGTTTGTTATCTCACAACAACTGCTGCTCATACTATCGGACCTGGAGAGCTCAGGGAGGGAAGGGTTGAGACAGAGAGAGAGATACGAGGTTAATTTAGTCCAATAAATGGTTTTCACATGCCAGAGTTTATCAGTTTCTATAAAATAAAACAAGTGGAAATATGATATTAAATCACTGGGAAATGTACTTTCATAGTGGTGACAGTTTTTTGGTTTGAAATAAGCCCTGACTCGAACAATGGTGCTGGATGTGTCACTCTACTTTGTCCTGTCAAGAGACAAAACATGGTCAGCTTCTCTTGTGCCTTGATTACCTACACTGGTGACAATGGACAGGTTACAATCTGTAATGTCACTTCAAGACAGTCATCAAATAGTAGCTGTGGTAGAATCAGGTGGCTTCCTCATTTGAACAAATTACTTTTCAATAAATGCTTGGCCGAGATGGCTAAATACAAAAGGCGCACTCAAGTGACTGCCCTGCTGTGTATGGTCTATAATAAAAAACGTAATTGAGTCTTTGTAACTGGCCTTCTGAGTAGGAAGTCATCAGGTTAATCTCAAGGGCAAGGCCTCATCCCAGGATTGTCAGCTTCAATAACAGGGGTAGGTGGTGGAATCTAATCTCTGTCTCAAGGCTGATTCATAGAGTGTACCAGCATTACTCTTCTTGCCAGAGGCAAAATGGAAAGGCTCTCTTTGTAGTTGAGGTAATGCAGCCATGAGTATGGTTGAGCCTGAATGTCAATGGAGCTAACGCGTTGAGAAAATGTCATTTCTCCCAGAATTCAGGAGAAATGACCCTGAGTGTCAAACTTCACAATGGGAGCTGCAATCGAAGGTGGACTGGTCATTGGGAGTACCTGAAGGTTTCCTGCTGGGTTGCTACACAATTTGGTTCGATGGATCTATGAGAAAACACCAGAAAGAGAGAAAGAGAGAGCTGGACTGTGGTGATTGCCAACCCCCCCCCCCCCCCCCCCACATCAAGCAGACTGCCCAGCCCATTGTGGTTATGGCTGTTTTTCATCTCCCTCACGTCTGTCTACATGTCTCCGTCCCCCAGACCAATCACATTCACCTACATGAGTGGGTCTGGTAGCTCTAAAGGTTTCTAATAAAGATGTAAGCCTTTACCATTTCAGTTGAATCATTTAAACATCGATCCAGCTAGCATTGGACTGCTGCTGACTCGCTGACTCATTTTACATGAATAATGAAACGACAAAAAGTAAAGGTGGGATGGAAAAGTTTAGAGAAATTCCAAAAAAAATAGGTGCATATATCTGCTTATGTGATGGAGCAGCACTGCAGAACACAGGCATAGAAGAGGACCAAAACAGCAGAGTGGATTCCACACCAGTCCATAAGTACATGCACACACATATACAGAAAGAGTTACAATTACATGTGAATACCACTGGCTTTTAAAAAAATAGTCTTCCTACTATAAAAACTAGCAAAAAGGCGCTGCTCCATATTGAAGCTGCAAGCATTTTATTATTGGCAATGTTTTCCACGTAGAGGTTTGAATATTTTATTTTCATTGCCAAATACTGAAGTCACCTGAAGGAGTGAATGATGGTCTTAATAGTGAGGCTGGTCCAGGTCTTATGAGATGGTCTCAGCGATGGGGCCATTGGTATGGTTCAGGTGTTTTACAAGGAGAGGGCAGCCGTCGGCTATGTTAAATAAGTGCCACAATTAACTGTGTTAATTTGTACTGGATCCTCCCTGCTTTCATCTGTCTGACGGCCAGCAGTGACTCTGACCCTCATTAACCCAGCCACAATACCTGCTCCTCAACTTATATCAGTAACCAGCTGGCCTCCACGTCGCACAGTAATAATGTTGGACAAAGTCATATCTGTAAAAAAGATATGTAGTTCAGGAGTGTGGGAATTGGAGGAAAAGTTAATTTCTCATTTATACTCAAATATTTTTCAAAATTAGAAAATGGGTACCTACACCCTGCAGGCAATGACACACCAATGACTGTAAACTTTTAATTTTGTTCAAAAAAAACCCTCTAAAAATGAAAATGAGCAGTGTTTTACCCACTGGCAGAGACAGAAATTGAGGGGAAAGGTCTAGGATTTACTAAAGTGAAGAAGAATGAAAAACACTTATATATCATGCCACGTAACCTGATCAAGCATCATTTTGTTTCCTTTTAGTATAATCACATGTAGCTGATAAAAATGTAGGCTTTTACCTGAAATCTAAGTTTAAAACAGCCCTTTTCCTAATCTTAGAATCTTTAATAATACACAGTACGAAAAGATATACCCTCTACATAGATAAACATGTACAGGTAGTAAGTCATAAGTGTTTTCTATCTAACCGATAAAGGCATGAAAGTGTTTTATAATCTGTGCTCAACCTGACCCATAAATACACACTCTGACTGATTTAAATGCTGAATTATACATCTTACATGACCTTAATCAAAACAGTCATGAAAAGCAGACAGCTGAACTCTTGTACTGAGTAAATCCATTTGCTGTAGGCATGACTGAATGTGAAAGGGGCAGATGCAGAACAAAAAGCAGGTTGGCGGGCTGGACTGACTTCCTGGGAATGGAATGGATGCCCAGAACATGAGCCAACGGACGGCAGATCAGAGGAGAAGAGTTGCTAGTGAAGTGGGGAGTCACTCTCTTTCAACACTCCCCCCAACTCCATTTACCCTCCTTATAGTTCTTTTTTCCCCCCTGCTCTTTCACTTTCTCTCTGTCTCTCTGTCAATCTACCTATACACACAGTTGGCCTCTTTCCCTTCACATTTCTCCCTCAATGCTCATCCTTTTCTCTGGCTCTCTGGCTACAAAATCAACAGTCAGAAAAGCAACATCTGACTTTTACAAGGAGCCACTTGTGTGTATCTAAAAACCCCACAGAGTCATCTTGAATAACAACTGAAGCATTTCCCCTCATATAAAGATGGCTGCTGCATCATTTGTCTTATCATTCACTGCCCCCTCAGCTGGCCACATAAAATATCTGAAAATGTCAAAAACAGATGATTTTCTGCCCGTTTTTTGAAACAGGTGACAGCAATCAGATAACACAGAAGACTTGAGGGCTGTCGCGATTGTTGTTTGCGCATAACAGACTCTTGTTCAAACTGGCACAATGGAGTGGAGACTTGGTCCTTGACCCAGTTAATTAAAATACTAGTGGTTATAAAACACAATAATGTCTTTGAAGTTAAACACAACAGTCCTATTCATGTACCCAGATTAGCATTCCTTTCTCACCAGTTTCATTAAGGGCCGTGGAATAATACTGCATCTGGAACATACCAGCACTCACACTTAAAGGGTATACCAGTAAACTATATAAAAACAGCTTTAATTAAAATTAAACAATTAGATTTATTTTTGCTGAGAAGTCAGTATCATTATGAATGGTGTCATTATTTGGTTAAAATTGTAATCAATCCTTTTCATGGAAGGCATTTTGACAAATTTTCCCACAGTAAGAAAACCACCAGTGTAAATAATAAAATAAATGATTCCATTTTGCTGCTTCAGTTAAGTGGTGGTGGTATTGTGCATGCTGGCTCACTGTCAAAAGGCCCTTTCAGACATATCTGTGCTAAAGTCATAGGAAGGAGAGTTCTAACTTAATGTCCTGTCATTCAGTGCGAAGTTAGACTTGATAGAAGAGGCAGCAGAATTTGCTCTAAAAACATTAAATGATGACATTGATTTAAAAAATGTATCAGTAGACTCAAAGAAGAGAGGACAAGCACATTATAGATGGTCATTAGTTAAGGCTTAAAATAAGTTTTATGATCCTTCAGTGATGCAGCATGAAAAACAGTTGTACTGTTGTCATTTGATTGGTGCAATATATGTACAGGCACAAAGAAATACAAGTTCATTTCCAACGACCGCACAGTTAGCCAGCTTAAAGGATAATTACAGTTTTTTACAACCTGGACCATATTTCTAGCATAAAATACGATCATTTACTCATCCAGACAACTTTGGTGTCATTTGGAGTCGTTCGTATATGTATAATGTGAGTACACGGGGCACTGAAGCACAGCCTCTACAGTATATAACGCATTATCTGCCGCCAAACTAGTTCATTTCACCAATATTTTGTTATGATACGTTAGTGCTATTCCCCTCCGAGCCCGTGGTGGCATGTTATCAACATCTGGGGTCTGTAGGTTGACCTACTAACCTCTGATCTGGATGATGTCATATGTGTAATGCTGCTGTTGCACTGTAATTTCCCAGCTTGGGATGTATAAAGTCTATCTATCTATTTATCTATATTACACCGATCCATGTGCACAGGTTATAGCCTAATAAAATCATTACCCAAACCTGCATTAGAAATGCATTACCTCCGTTGTGTCTGTTGTGCCTTCTGCAACCGTCGGGTTAGTAGGTCAACCTACGGACCCCGGATGTTGATAACATGCCACCACGGGCTCGGAGAGGAATAGCACTAACGTATCATAACAAAACATTGGTGAAATGAACTAGTTTCGCGGCAGATAATGCGTTATATACTGTAGAGGCTGTGCTTCGATGCCCCGTGTACTCGCATTATGCGGATATACACGGCGCTCCACTAGAGCTAATTTCGTCCGAACGACTCAAAATGACACCAAAGTTGTCTGGATGAGTAAATGATCGTATTTTATGCTAGAAATAAGGTCCAGGTTGTAAAAAACTGTAATTATCCTTTAAGGGCAGATGTAAGCCACTCATGTACGATTTTAACACACCCTATGCGACTATGGGTCATGACCTGAATCACAGGGTAATGTACAGACTACTGTGGTTACAGGACTGCCTGTTACTGTGTTTTGACAATCTGTTAATTTGCTATCATCACAGCTGGAACCATGAAAGAAAACAGCACTGAGCTACCGATGATTCATGTGTGGAAATAAGATGAACTGAAAGTAACACCTAAGGCAGTGGTTCCCAGCCTGGGGATCAGGACCTGCACATGGGGTTGCTGGATTAATCAAAGGAGTAGTGAGATGATAGGATAAAATACAGGGGGGACAAAACAACATATTTTAGATCAATTGTGATTTTTTTTTTTTTTTGGTCAAGCTTTCTTTATTTTTTGCTGTATTTCTTGTGCATTACAGTTTTACAGCCTCAAGCCACTAAAAGTTATTCTCTCTACAGTTACAAGGTTAGTCGATTGATTACAAACAGAAGATTGATATTATATTTCTAATATTTTGATAATAATAATTTGACAATTTAATAATCGTATTAGTCAGTTTTTAAGCAAACGGGGAAAAAAGGCTGGTTTCATCTTCTCAAATGTGATGATTTATTGCTTTTCTCTGCTGAACATCACAGTAGAGTAAACATCTTTGGATTAGCTTGGACTTGGCTTTTAGTCACATAAAAATTGAAAACCTCGGAAGGTGGAGAACTTCAACAGATATTTTTCACTATTTTCTGACATTTTGTAAACAAAACGATTAACTGATTAATCAAAACAAGATTTATAACTTAAGTGGTAGATAAGGTTGCCAACTCCCTGAAAAATAAATAAGGGACATCTAGTTGGCAGGGCCGACCGACCTGATTACATTCACCCCTCCCTCCCGGCTTGGTGAAAATGTTTTCCTTTTTTTTTCAGTATGAAGCGATTTTTTAATTATTTGACTCGAACTTGAATTTAATTTGATGCATGTTTTTAAGTGATACGAATACATGGAAAACAAATTATTATTTAACTATTCATTTTTTAGTGCAAAATAACAAATCTTTTTAACAGAAATATGTCCTGCTTAACTGAAAACAGTATAAAATAACAGAAAACAATAGAAAGCAGAGAATTCCTGTAATAGTGCACATTTAGTGCAATAAGAAAAGTGCACATAGAAAGTCTGTGGAAAAGTTGTAAACATAAACACTTTGTGCCTTAAAGACCATGACTGTACAGTTGTAGTAAATAAGAAAAAAAGGTTGAGGTTGGGAGGGTTGAAAAAAAAAAAATTGAACTCATGAACTCAAAAGCTCATTTTTTCCATTTGTATTTCTTTTGAGGTTTTGCTGCAGTAAGGAGTTGTTTGTCTTTCAGTGCTACAAAGTAAAACTCTGAGCAAGACATTTCTTTCAAGCAACAGTACATCGACCAATGAGAAGAGCCGGATTCTGCATTGTCATTCTTGTGTGTGAGTGTGCTGTCAGCTCATTGGTCACAGAGCAGGAGAGGGCTGGCAATAAGATTAGTGTAAATTGTCATATAAACGCCCTGTCATTTATTGATTCCATTGACATTTTACAGACTACTTTGATTCTCACGGAAATACGGGACAAAGTGTGTCCCTTTTCAGCTCAATACAGGACACGCAATTTTGTTTCTGAATACGGGACAATTCCGTTTTTCAAAGGACGGTTGGCAACCCTAGTGGTAGACAATGCAACATGTCTATGGTCACAGGACAAAAGGGTTGGGAACCACTGGTCTAATGGGATTCAGCCCAAATTTGAGCAAGCTAGCAAGCTTAATTTAATATCTTGAAAGGAGAGACAGCTTAAATTGATAATGGTACCCGAAATGCCTCAAAGCTATGTGTTGAAAAAGGGGAACAATGTCTTGTATCAGTGTTCTTAGGATACACAATATGAAGTGCCCAAGTTAGGAGTGTACCGCAGGGTTTGACAGCTCATCTTCCAGCAATACATTTTAGTGTGTGAGCTCTAAGCAATACCCAAGCTTAGATGCTGTGCTGTTCCAAGTAGTAGTAGTAGTAGTAACATCTATCCACAAGCCCTTTGAAAATTATTGGGTGTGACAAAGTTTTGCATGACTCTGGAAAGCCATATTGCCCAAAACATGAGGAAATGAGAGAGGGAGCAGAAGTTACAACCAAGTGACAGGACTGGGGCTCATTGCAGATGGATTGTCTTCTGACAGACAGAGGCTGGCCTCCACGTCTCTCCTTCACAGATAAATAATAGCATGGAGCAATGAGTAAAGACAGCCAGGAGGGATTGAGTCTCTGTGAACCACTGCTCAAAGAGCAATGCCATCTATCAGTGTCATAGCAGACAATTCATGTTAGCCAAACACACAGCAAAAACACAAAGCGTATACATGCACATAACCACCACAGGCAGGGACATAGAGTAGAGTCGGTATAGTTGATTTCAGCTTTCAGTAATTTTCACCTAGAACTTTTCTACAAGAATCGGACTGGTGTGAGCAGATTTTCACATGTCCCCACGCACCTAAAATGTACCTGCAGCACCAACACATTGTGATCATCAAAGTTAGAACAACAAGGCTCAGAGACACTTTACATAACAGACAGACAAGAGACAAATAAGTGAAAAAACACAAATGAGCTGTTGATTATTATGCATCTGAGTTCCTGAAGTAAACAGTAAAATGTATTTTTGACCTATGAATCATTGATCTTTCAAATATCTGATTTCATCCTTTATATTGTTCAAAATAATACAACTTAAAATGTTTGTACATGCACACACACGGTAAATACACGCTGTAATATACTTACATACTTAGAACTTCAACTACACATGGCCAAGAATGTGGATAACCATTTACACTTCAGTTACTGCACAAATGGAAGCAAATAAGATAAATAGCCCCAAAGAACTGTCACACACGCTTGCACACATATTTCATTCATAAAACTGCACGCACACACGTTATGCAAAACGGATGCAATTCTAATATCACACAACATTAAACAAAAAACACATGGCAAGCTCAAATGTGCAGCCTCCCACACAAGCACGCTTACGTCCCTCGTGGTAATATGATACAAATCTGTTATTTCCAAATCAATCACTAATGCATAAAATTGACTACTTAGTATTCAGAGCATTAAAATTTCAATGTAAATCCGAGTCCTGCTCTGTGTGACCTCTTGTAGCGTATATAGAGCCTGATGATGGAAGTCATTTCTCGATATGTGTGACAGTTCAATCCTGTGTGACACACTCCTGTCTCGTTGTCTTTATATGTCTACCTCCCCGGGCGACCGGTTGACAGCTTTGCAGCAGCTACAGAGAAGTGCAGCAACCTCACTCTGTCACGCCAACACATCAGCCGCTCCCTTCCTCTTTGCCTGACACCAACACAGAGTGGAAGATTAAGAGACAGCGAGTTGCAATAGGAGGGAGGGAATAAATATAAGCTACTGAGCAGGGAGTCGAGAAAATACAAAAGAATGTCAAGCAGGATGACCAGAAGAGCTTCTTTAGATTTCTGTTCATGCTTCCTTAACTACGTTTAGTGGATATTAAACCTTCTTACATGCTTCTAGCTATGAGAGGAATAAAAAGTTCTATTCAAAAGGTGCAGAGATTTTTAAAAGAGTGAGGCAATGCAAAGTTGTTGATGTTACCCTGGTGATGAAAAACAACATCATGATTACTGTGTGTGTCTATGAAATAGCTTTGGTATTGCAAGGGGTATTGCAAAATGAATACAAGAGGAAAATATCTCATGTTTTAAGTTGCAGCTTTATGGTAAAACGAGGTAGAGGAGGACAACTCTGCTGCTGCAGCACGCAGGTGCAACAGATCCTCAATTTCCCCAAAGTTTTTTTTACTGTATAGCTCAGCAAAAAACTCTTACAATTTTTATGAATAATAATATTTGGCTTATTATAAGCGTCAGGGAAACATGCAGTGTTGCAACATCACGCAACAAAAAGTCATGTATTGAATAAGTGAGGTAATTGTTTAAAACATCTAGTTACTACTTTACATTGACAATAATATGAGACGTATCAGTATCTGTCTGTTCTGATCAGCTCAGCAGGGGGTTGATTGATTGATTGATTGATAATACCGTTATTTGTAAAATAGAGAGTATAAGAAAAATAGACATTGACTAACAGAAAAAACAATAACTATAGATAACCTATGTGGGCTAATATGACTTTTCTTTTACCAAAGAAAATGTTCAGTGTTGAATCAGTGTTTCTGGTTTTGTGTTGCTTACAGCAGAATGTGTGTTTTGTTTGGGCCAAATTGTTTGTGACTTGGTCATAAATCCATCCTGGCCGTCTGACACATACAAACATCTTTATGCACTGGGACTGTGTCAGAGCTGTTGATTCTGTTCTGAGGCAATCACAGTGAGACACACAGTAGTTTGAAACTGTTCTGTCGCCACTGTGTTAAGTCTATTCATCCTTGTCAGTGAGCTCAAACTTGTGACCTCTGTCACTCTTTATCAATTCAAGTAGTCTGAGTTTAGCATCATGATTTTGTGGTGCGGCCCAACAACTTTTTAGTAGTTCTTTACCTGATGTTGAAACAGTTATTTGTTTCATGATGCCTTTAACCACAATAGAACAACCTACAGCTTAATGACTGTTCAATAAACCTTTTGATGTTCATACAAATATTCTAATTATAGACAATTACACATTATCAAACTTAAAAGTTCTTGATGGGTACACATTTATTTCCTATTGCAGTATTCACTTATATCACAAGAACAACAAATGTGTTAGGGTACATTACATACTGGGTACTGAGTACATACTGAGAATAATAAGAAATTCCACTATATAATTATGCATTTGTCAAATGCTTTTAAATCGCTATTTAAAAGAGTGCTGTGTTTTACAAATCTTTATTTCCACAGAACTCGTTGGAAGGAAAAAGCAGCTTTTGTGAATCAGAAGTGAACTAGATTCACTGCCAGCCATAACAGCATGGAGTGGCTTTGATTGACCAACAAGGGAGAACAGAGGTTCACTGACACTTCTGCACGATACTAATAAGGACTTGGGTTCCAGGCAGGCTTTATTGGCAAGTTGCTGTCATTCAGCAGGAGGGAGAGCGGTTTAGACAGTCTGCTGAAGGGACACTGCTGTGTCACAGTCATTCGCAATCTGATTTCTGGGTCCCGGTTCAGGAAAGCGTCCAATTGGGAATCACTTATGAAGTGTCTGGTGATAACAAGTCGGGCTGAGGCTACTATCAGGACCAGACAGATTCATGCTTGAAGCCGGAGTCCAAATGTGAATCCATTTCTGCTCAGAGGGGAGACTGAATTCAAGCCACTGGCAGTATAGATCGTTGGCTTGAGGGTTTCCATACACTTGTGGATGGCAGGAAAATTAAAGCAAAAATCAGAGGAAAATGATCAAGAGAGGAGAGAGAAAGGACACCTAAACAAGCAGAAAATGTGTGCAGGCCCATGGCACATTCTGGTACAGAGAGGGGGTAATTAGGTTAGATGACACTAAAAAAAAACATTTTAATCCACAAATAAATGTTCTTCACTGTAATTGTGTATCTAAACACACCAATGCTTAATTTATAACCATGTTTATTGTAGTTTCTTGGATCTTCACAAAACTCTTCCAGCAGAAAATTAAGCTTTGATTTCTCCTCGAAGAGATTAACTTCCCACAAAGTTTGTTCAGATGAACTTAAACACAGCCATTTTATAGTTCTTTAAACAAGCCAAAACCAACGTCCAATTGCTATCTTCCTATCACACAGTCTTCATCAAACAATGACCATTCACTATACACCCTTCCCTCAACGATTGTCCTAACAGCATGTAGAAATGTACACTGTAACCATCATTGTGTACATACTGCTGTACAGTAGAAGAAGAAAGGCATCATGACTACTTATTTAGACCTGTTGCATGAATTTGATTACCCAGGTTTGAAAATGTCTGATAATCAGCAAGAGTTCATGTGTAGCAGTTACAGGTCTATTATGGACATTTCATATATATGCTCCTTTCATTCAGCTACTGTATATGCTTAAAGGTGTCCAGTCTGCCTGACCTGAATTTGGCATTTGATGTCCCTGACTTAGCTGTGGGAAAAACAAGACGAGGAACTATGAATAAACTGATGGCCGGGAGACAGAGAGCGAGGGATGGATGTGACTGAATTGTTGATTGGAGCACATCACAACGAGGAGTTTGGATACATTGAGAGATGTAAAGGGAGGAAAAAGGGGGTGATGCGAGGAGACATGCCAGTCTCAGAAACTCTTGCATCACAGCTGGAAGTCCATCAGAGCACAAAAAAGAAATGAAACCGATATAGACACAAAAAAGGGAGAGAGAGAGTCAAAGCAACGAGATGAGATGTAAGATGAGGAGAGGTCAATGGGGTGAGCATGACTGGGATGGGCAACTGAGAAAAGTTGTTTTATAGTCTTTAGAAGTTTGACTTAGAAGTTTATATATGAAAACTTTCATTGAAGAGAAGATAATAACATATGCTAGGAAAAATCACTCTGGAAACCAACATTTCCCAAACAGTAAAGCCTTACAGTTTCATTCTTTCCCTCCATTGCAGACTTTGTTGTAAATGGGAGTTGCAGGCTTTACAGAAATAGCGCCCACCATTTTTGGAGGAAAAAAAAAATCCAAGTGGCACTGTGGTCTTGTCACCACTGAACACCACTTAACGCCATGTTGAGCCTTGTCAAGCACCTACAAGTCCTCTTCGGAGTGTCTCTGGGGCTGTGATTGGAGTGTCAGGCCGTAGCACAGCAAAGCACTGCGTAAGTGGCTATCTGGTGCTTCATTTGGGAACACTTAAGTCTCTCCCTCCGCTAATTACGTCGCTCTAATTAGCTTGCGGGTGGAATCCAGTAAATGCCTAATTGTCTATTGACATTATGCAATGAGCTGCAACAAAACCCTCTATCTCAGTTACCGTATCGCCTCAACAGCAAAAAAAAAAAATAGGCTGCTGAAAGTGACAGTCTTTGGGATTTGAAGTGCATTCACAAGCACAAGCACACAATGGAAAATGACTGAGAATATTCATATTCTGTATTCCAATCATGACTTTTCAAAGTAGGCAAAGATGTGAAAGGCTTGAGTCTGTAAAGCGTTAAATGAAGATATTGTTTCCGCCTCTTTTTTTCCCAGCTTTTTATGTCCGTTTGGTTATACTCTCTGTTCTTTTATCACATTTAAATTAACTGAGCTTTATTGAAGTGAAAAACAAAAATAACAATACAAAGTCAATAAACAATAATGAATTGTCACAAGACAAAGACATAACAAAACATAAACATGATTAACAATAGCATTCATTCAACCAGTCTGCAACAAAGGCCCTGCAGCTCTCATGAGCATTTACCACAATCCCTGTACAGTACATTCTATAGATGGAAGCATCTGCAGATTCTGCCTTATTAGCTTTGGGACTTAGCACACTTTCAATACCTGTGTGTGTATGAGTACATTTATTCTCAAGGCTTTGGTTATAATAAGAATTAACATACTGACAGCAGTAATTGATGCATGTTATTTGCTGCTTTAATCCGGTCTCTCAGCTTTGCAGGTGGAACATTTGAAGCATCAGCAGCAGCACAGTGAAAAGTCACCTTTCAAGGTAGAACTCAGCAATAATAGTCATTTCTTGTGGGGTTTTTTATGTTGCAAACAGAGGACATAGCAGATGCATCACTGTGGTTTGATGAGGCACTTGAAGCTTTTAGTGTGTTTATGAAAACAATACACATTCGAGAGTACGTCCCTCCTGTCTCATTTGGGTACCGTAGAGAATGGCAAATTGCAGTTAATTCAAGAGTTTATCAAGACACATTCAGGGAATACATCCTGTTCAGACAGACTCCCTCATGGCTATTCCATAAAAATAACCATAGAAAAACAAGATTTATATTGTCCCTATTCAACTCTTGTGTCTGGCCTTAAAACACATTCACCCATGATTATTAAGACATTTCTCACAGGCTTTGATATGTTTCTAATTGGGCCGTGTAGAGAAATAATAGATGATATAAAAAAAAGGCATGTAAATGATTATAAGTGAATTACTCTTCATAGTTTAATAATAATACTATATAATATATTTGTCAGAGCGGAGCAGGTGGACCCAAATGCAGAGACCAAAGGCAGGGCTGCAGAATATGAACAGAGCTGACCTGAACTTGAACAAGAACTGACAAAAACTAAACAAACTTGATGCAACTAGACTAATCTAGACAAGAGTTAACAAGGGTCAAACAAAGACTAAACAGTAAAACCAACTTAAATACTAACAGAACTAATAATGAGGGAATGGGGAGCAGGTAGACCAGACAGAGGTGCAGGCTGGGAGTGATTGGCAGGGCTAGGCTAACACACATAAAGCATGACAGGTGTGCGGAGGAGCACACAAGGAAAACCCAGAGTAGACCAAAACACAGAAAACATACTTACAAAACCCAAATATAATTAACCACATACAGAACATACAGAATACAAAACACAGAAAACACACCTTACCTTCCATGGACAGAACAACAGCAGCAGGATGTCTTGATAATCATGTCAATAAAATATTAAGTTGTGGCGACTGTCCAGTTCCACTATCTTAGGCACATGCTAATGCTAAACTAACATGTTTTAACAGAAGCAGCTGCTCAGTTAATGCAGGCTGAGAGCTTAGTGTCAGACAGCAGGTCTCTAATTATACGCTCCCAACAAAATCAACAGAAAAGTCATCAACTGTATAGCGACACTCCCCTGCTCTGAGTATAAATACATTTTAGCAGCAGCAGTAAATGGACTGATTAAGTTGGAGTGACAATATTGTTCGTCCCCGGGACATCCGTCCACCTGAGCAGCTGTTTCCAGCAGCTGGATTAACATTAGCTACAGTAAACAAACCCATCACTCCATCATGTAGATATGCAAGTCTACAGATAATTTTATATTAAACCTGTCAGAATGAAGTCGGTTGAGGGGAGACTGAGGTAACATTGACATTGAAACACTATAATAATACCCATACCTACAAGTTATATGTGTTGTAGATATGATTATTGTAGCATAAAATATAACCTACAATACATAGCGCCAACTCACAGTGAATTTTACTGAAGGGTGACAAGTTTGCTACCCTGTAAAAACTAAACTTATACATCAACTGTATTGAACAACAGACATGTGAAATCTTTATATTGAGTTCAAGTGTACCTAAAAAACATAAAATATTTCTGTAATGAGTAAACGTTAGACTCCTGTAGGCTAAAAACCTCTGGTGATGATGAAATGTTCCTGAAATATTTAAGCACATAAACTGCTGACACGCTAACTAGTCTGTTTCCGCTGATACATGATGCTTTAGGAACAAGTTCTCTATATTGCTGTTGCAGTTGTGGTCGTATGAGTTGCTGTCTCTGAAAATCCTTACTGCTCTAAACCTTTTTTTTTTTTTTTTTTTTTATCACAATAACACAAGGAGGCTCTGAATCAAATTCAGTGAGACCGGCAGAGGAGCCGATTCAGACGATAATGTGCTGAGTCAACAGTTAGCTGACAGGAGCTAACATTAGCACATAAACCTGTATTTTTGATACAGCACCTACTGTCACACAAGCTGCAGTTTTTCCACCAGCAGTCATGACATGTTTGCCTTTTGCCTAGTCGGACAGAACTAGTGGAATCTGAGTGAGCAAGATAAACTGATAAACCTTTAATACTGCAATACCATAAATACTTTTATTCCCAGTAGTTTTCCTCTTGGTCATCCTTTATTGCTGTCATACTACTTGACGTATTGATTATTGACAGAGAACCCCTTTGCAGTGTAATCCCTTGATTTTTCCTTTCCTTTCCTTTCTTAACCATAGCAATATAGATTGGTCAGGACTTACAGTCTGTCTGTTAGCTTGCCAGTCATAAAACCAGCACGTTAAAAGGCAGATTCCCTACACTCACTACAGTGGGCAGAGAAATTAAATCAGTGATTTCTTCCCATGGAGCGGACATGTAAACTATTGTCACCACAGTCAGCCTGGTGAAGGCAGTTTGGCTGGCCACTATCCTCTCAGTTCCCCAGGAGCTATTGCTGACAGACAGCTGTTTCTGTGGACAGAGACACTGAACGCATGTTGGAGTCAGTGTGGAATGAAGGGATGGAATGCTGCCTCTCACTTCTCACTGTCTATGTGAATTCACAATCATGTGTAATTCTTGCAGAGAAAATGTGCAGCTTTTGTGTTTTGTCAGGGCGTTGGTAAACATGCAATTCTTGTGCAGAGAGCCAATTTTGAGAACATATGTTGAAGCCAGATGACACCAGATAACACAGTAGTGTTATCTGTGCAATTCTCTTCGGGGACAATAAAGTATCTATCTATCTATCTATCTATCTATCTATCTATCTATCGATCTATCTATCTATCTATCTATCTATGAATAAGACAATTATCAAGTGATTCTGATTAGTATGCATACAAAAGCTAGAACATGCATGCTGCATTGTCAACATTAATGCTTCCACTCTAAAAGTAAGATGTCACACAATTCTGTATTAATTGATTGAATTAAATTGTGTAAGAAGTTGCGAACAACGGACATGTCCAAGAGTATGGTATGTGTATGCATGTAAGTGGGGGGATTTGGAAATATTTTTACCCACTAAAAGGGGGTTAAGCAGGAATGGTTTGGGAATCACTCATTGATGGCAACCATGAACACACGCACATGTGTTCCTTCACCATGAAGAGTGGTAGTAGTGGTACTTTGTTTACATTTATCACATTTTCTCTTTTTGTATATATTCTTACACTTTTATGACAACAATGGAGGTCTATGGCAGAGAGGAATACGATCTATCAGGCTTTGGATACAATCACAATACTTGTAAGTAGGATCTGTCCTTTGTTGCTTTGGCTCTGCAAAGAAGATTTGTTGACAATAAGAATAATACACAATTGCCAGCCATATCCTTTGGACCTAATCTTTTATCCATCCAAAAGTTGTTTTCTTTTTTTTGTTAACAATGACCAGCTTCTGACAGCTTCTAGTCTTGCTTCCATTAATGCTGCATGTGAAAGCTGGTGTTTGATGATAAAAGCAGTAGTCTATCACACACTCCACTCACACTTCGTGAAATCCCTGACATTTGAAATCATTTCTTGGAAATCAGACTATGACTGTTTTATCCACTGCACCATCTGTCTTCTCCACTCGCTTGTTTCATCAAACACCATTTAAATGAGAAGATGTAAATCAGAGTTCAAAAGCTCTTATACATACACCCTATTTAGCACATACTTACTTGCATTTACATAAATTAATCTGACAAAAGATTGTATCGGATTGAACTCGTACACACTCCGGTACTCTACTTCACATTTCACTCTAATTCTTGTTACCTTGCTGGCTAACCTCTCAGGAGAATTCTGCTGTACAGTGTTTTTCTTTTCACCCAAACCCCAATTCTAATTAATTTTGTGCTGTCAGCGGCTTCCATGAACTCTGATCATTCACTATGGCAACAAACTTACACTAGGCCATTGTCTAAGGAGTGATATTGAAGGGAATTATTGACATCTCACTTGAAGTTGTTTGCTTTGCCGGAAGATATAAAAAAAAAGTGCACATTTACTCATTGCTTTTGCATGACTATCTGCATCCCAATCTCTCTGTGTAGTGAGTGAGGGACAAGAAGGTGCCATGTGAGGTGAGCTTTGCCCAGATACAGAGACATCAACTGAGAGTTGCTCTTGACAGCACCATTATTAATTCATTGGTGTGTTTATGAATCTTATTGCAGCTTTTTTTTCTCCAAAGCTCAAAAGCATCCCTCTTGGTTGCCAAGTGTGTGAGCAGACATGTGAGTGTTAGTTCAGGTGTATGTGTATATACGTATGGTTGTCCACGTGAGTGTGTGCGTGCATTGGTTTCCTGGTATCTCTTGGGGCCAAAACAACACTTCTACAAAAATACAAACACAGCAGCCCTGCAGAACCCAGAGGAAAATTATAGCCTATCACCGCAGGTATTTTTCAATGTGTTGAGGGCTTGGTGAGAACATGTCTGTCTGTCTATGTGCATTTGTCTCTGTATGTATGTATGTACATGCATGCTGATGTGGATATATGTAGGCATTATACATTTTCATCACTAATATTCTATCACTACACATAACAAATTTAGCAAGGATCAGCTTTTTGTATGCAGCGTCTGTCGTGTGTGCAGAGATTGTGAAGCCGCAGGTGTGTTGTCACAGTTTGTCAGGCTGTACAGATGTCACACACCCTCAGGCAGTACCTACTGGTCATTCTGCACAACTCACAGCTGACAGGCCTTTGATAGTGACTACAAACTCCTCAGCACACAGCCACCACATAAGGGGAACTTCACATAAGGGGAAGGCGGGAGGTGTTTAAGTTCAGGAATCTGCCCTGAAGCCTTACTTTCACATAAACACACATATGCGTATCCCGCTGTATAAAATATGGTAATAATTCAAAGTCATTACCAGTACGCAGTGTCTGAGAACTCCTGTATAGCAATTTTGTCCACCAAATACCAGCTCTCAGACATAATTATTACAAATACTAAAGGTACAGACTGCTGCCGGAAAATAATCACACACACATGCATGTTCTGTGTATGTATCTATATGACATACGTACAATATACTGTATATGTATTGTGATATGTGTGTTTATACATGGACGTAAAATAAATAGTCACAGAGTAAACCATGTCACCATGTCAAAGGGGTTGCCATGGTGACTGGGCACAGTCGGCTCAGCAATCCCCCATCCTTCATCTCTGTGTCTCTCTCTCACTTTATCTCATTCTCTCACTTTTCTGCGTCTAGTTACTTCGTCTCATACCAGTGGACAGTTTTATATTACTGCGGTGGCCCTGTGGATGTCGCTGGCAGAGGCATCACGGCAGAACATTCTCAGACATTTAAGGAGCATCATCACGCTGGTCGTTAATGTGCTGCAGTATAGATCTCCGTCCCATTCTTACTGTGAGGATGCGCCTGTAGCAAAGCACTGCTGGCTCTAGCATCATACTTTTATGTCCTGATGGCTTTTTCTTTCAGAGCACCATAATTGGGAGGGAAATAGATGAGCCCAGAACAGATAATCACGTTCTGACAAGAGAAATTATCATGTTCACTAGCAGAGCAGGACAGTTAGGTGTCTCAGACACAAATGTCACTCTGCTTTCTGCTTCCTTGCCTCATCTAGAGCTTCTGCGTTAATTGCTTTGCCATGGACTTTCTGAATCCCAGACGGTGCAGTGCCCCTTTAAAACCTCCTGAGATCATGGCCAGCACAGCTCTCTATATCCTCAGAGACTTAACAAAGCCCCCAGTTTCCTAACTAAACCCACTCCAAGCTGGCCTTGGCCTGTTCCATTTATGCAAAAGCTTCCTTTCTTTCACTGTATTCACAGGCCTGTCATTAATACCTCTTACCATGGTCTTTAACCCGCTCGTTAACACGGTCGATTAGTGCAGAGAAGCTAGGACAGGCTAGGACGGTGGCAGAGCATAATGGCTAAATGTCAGCCATATTCTGTCTGCAGTGTGAACCCCTAATGAGAGTGAGCAAGCTCTGAAAATAGGAGCTATTGCTTGTAATGGGAGTCTCATGCAATGACTCAATGGGTTCTTTGTCTTGCTGAGCTCCCATACAGGAGCACAGTGACACACATGCACACACACTCACACTGGCACACTGACGATTAGATAGATAGAAGCACACACACACACACAGGCACGTGCAAAGCTTTCATTTTTACTCTTGAAATGAGTGCACACACAGCGACTCAGAAAGTCACACACTCAAAAAGGAAATGGCACACACATTTATTTAGTGAGCACACCCACTCACAGAAATATACCACACAATACAGATACTTTGAGGGGCATATGAACTGTGCTATGCACAGCCTCCTCACAACATCAAATTAACCCAGCTCACACAATCTCTCTAATTTCTTTCCTTTTTGTAAAGAAGGGTGCAACATGAGAGAGGTCTTTCTTCTTTTATAAATGAGGCTTACAGAGGACAGTGTGGGGAGAACAGAAAGGTAGCAGGAAAGTGTTTTGGAGCAGAATGTGTGGTGCAGCCAGCCAGCATTGAATGTGACTCCCATGTTACTCATGTTTACAGACAGCACAGTGTGTGCTGAAACAGTCCTCTGTGCCTTGGAGACATAATTTGCGCCTTGAGGACCCACTACATAAAATGTTTGGAAATGTGATATGATGTTTCAGAGCGCATACAAAATCAGTTCTTTGAAAAGCTGTCCAGAGGATTAACGTCTGATCCTTCGTCAGACTATGGCCTCATGGTGGGTGACTTTATCAAAAACACCCTGCAGTATTGTGTGCATTGGTGGCCCCAGTGAGATTCAGGCCCCTCTATCCCAAGTGGATTACTCAAATTGTATATGGCACAAGTTTTTCCACACCAATGACTTTATATGTTTTCATTTTCTTGGACTGAGAACATTTCCTAACCTCCACACTGATAGGCTGAGCTGCTGATGAAGGCCTACTCATGAATAACCTGGTATTGAATGCAATCATTTTGTTTAACTGTCTGCAAAAACAAGAAAGGCACGGCATATTGAACTCACATTTAAAAAAAGATTACTTTCCATCAGTAAGTTTGCATACAGTGATGATTGATGCCAAGGTTCAGGAATAAATTCATTTCTCTGTCACATAACTTGTGTTTAAAGAGGATTCAGAAGTAGAGGACATCTCTAACAATGACATCAACACAAGCTTGAAAAATGTTGAATTTTTTATTAAATTTGACTTCCTATTACTATTGCTCAGGTGTCAAGGAGCAATTATTTATTCATTTTTATTCTTAAAACATTAACTACACGAGTTGTGGGCAAGCTGAAGGCCTCCCAACCCAGGTGGGTCTACCCTGCAGTTATAATGCAGACTGCTGTTGAAACGTTGCCACCTTTTACCTCACATTGTTCTTTCACTGTATGCTTTTATCTAAACTGCTGCAGAAAGCTAAGCCTTCACTTTGACCAAAACCAAAAAAAAAGAAGAAAAACAAATCACCTCTGTGGCTTCTCCTCAACTGTCTGAACAGCTTACTAAGCCGTCTATCAACTAGACTAATGGTGAGGTAAACTATGGTGCTAGCTTGTTTTTCCCTTCTAATGCTTGTGGCTGAGATGAATGAAGTGGGGCGTTAGAGGCATTCAGCCAACAGCCACAATCATTAAGTGTAGGAGCATTTGGAGTTGCCAGTCTACGCTTCTATATTCTATGCACCTTGTTCTAAATACCCCTGGTCTTTCCAGTGGCAAAGTTGACCACTGGCCGCATACTGTATGAAAAGAAAGTCCTCAGGCATCTCAGTTTTTGGGCTCATAGCACATTAGTATCCTTCTCTGGCAGAACCTTCCTGCACGCGAGGAGCATAAAAATAATATTCTGATAAAGCCTATCATTTTTGACTTAACACCAAATATTCTGCATTGTTTCAAGCTGTTGGAGCAGTAATTATTGTTATATGTGAACCTTAATTGAGCTCAACCAGATGCCACTGAAACCTGTTAGCTTAGCAACCTTTCGACTCTGTTGTGTAGTGTTGGTTAGAGGCCTGAGTGTGTTTTGGTGCTGCTGTTTATTTTCTGGATAGGAACAGAATATATACGAGGGGAAATACAAAAATTCCCAGAATTGTGAAAAAATACTGCTGTGCCATAATACCCTTCAAACCCTTGAGATGTGATATACTTGTCCCAGCACATCTCCTCTTCTTGGAAACTTTCCTTTAGTGATCTTTTGTCTCTTACGATTCTTTCTGGATATATTCCACAATGGCAATTCTTCTTCCTTTCAATCCCAATTTCAGTTTCACCAAGCTTTGGGCATATACTACCTAGTGGCAAATACAATAACTACACCCTATGGCTGTACTATGCCACAGTCAGCTAAAACCAAGCACCCTATACATTTACACACTATACACGCAGCAGTTTAGCTCTGTAAAATCCATTACATGGAGCTGTGACACTTCTTAGTTTCACTTCAGTTCACAATAGGTTCGTTCAGGGTGATTTGCTATATTTATATGAAGCTTTGAGCTTAACATCTTACCTCTCATGAACTGAAAACGTACAAAGCTCCCAGCGTCATTCACCTAGAGAAAGAGAGGGAGCCCCTGAGCTAACAAACCTACACTACTATATATACAGCAACTGCAATCACACACTATACAGAACCTATTACATATGGGAGAATGTCTTTCTGAGACCAAGCATTTCATGTGACATGCAAATTTAAATTTTGGCCAATAGCATGTGGCTCAGTGCTGTCCCTGGGGGCTTGGATGAGACTGAGGACAACTTCCTACCTACCACCATCTGGAATATGTTCAGCCCAGCATGCTTGTCCAAAGAAAGTATCTGCACCACAGCAGGATCTTGCCAAATTCCATGCTCAGCCATGGGCAGCTATGGGCAGCCATGACAAGCAAGGAAAACAATGCAGAAGGAAATGCATAAATGAAAAGCTCTAAGCAGATCCAGCATCAAAGGACCAATTTTGTAAGAAATATATGGAAGTGATATCCAGGGAAGTCCTCAGATTTCTAGACCGTGTCCCACTGTTCGGTCCCCTTTATGCTCAGCGAGACATATTTTCAAAGTTCATCCAACCCACCTGCTTGGACAGCCGCCACGCTGGGAGAACAAGAAGCAGCAAGTTCGTGTCTCTTGGGGGCCTCCGCATTAGACGAGGTCCCATACTGAGACCACCATGAGTTGTCTTCCATCATCTCTGGGTCATTTAGCCATGATGCACCCAGCAGTGACTCTATCACACATTTCACATGTTACAGTGTGTACAAGCAGCACTAGTGTGTTCTTCTCCAGCTCTCTTGGTTAAAAAAAAGCTTTAAGATCCTCATCATCACCAAGAAATCATCCATTACACTTCAATACATCTTTCCTTCCAACTTCTGGCTCTATTTCCTGTTCGACGCAGGGTGCTGCTGCTTTAAGCGGGCTTTGATTGTCAGATGGGCGGATAACCCCTCTGACTCTCTTCCCGGCATCTGTCAATCACAAAGCCTGTGAGCCACAAGGAGCATAAGAAGCTATACAGCCAGAAGGGAAGAGTGACATACAGAGATAGAATTAGAGGCAGGAAAACACACACACACATAAACAGACAGAGAGAGAGAGACAGATAGAGAGAGAGAGAGACAGATAGAGAGAGAGAGAGACAGAGAGAGAGAGAGAGACAGACAGACAGGCAGAGAGAGAGACAGAGAGAGAGACAGAGAGAGAGAGAGAGAGAGACAGAGAGACCGACAGACAGACAGACAGAAGTAGAAACTTACTTTGGACCCATTAGAGGTGCAGCAGGCAATGCATTGGCTAAACTCAATCGAAGCCTGTTTCAGCATTTCTGATCATTAAACTAATGCCCAGAATTAGGGATGGTGCATCGTACCCTGTGGTCTCCATTAATCTATTAGTGTTTATTGAGTGGTCTACTTTCTTGCTCGGAGATAATCATGTTTCTCCAACACGCCCTATTTACTCTCCTCTCTTTTGCTGATTTGACAGTTGCTAGTTGCTGAGAAAGACAAACATCCCCAAACTGTCACATACTGTGTCTTCATATTCTGCTGGGGCTGGGGGCTGGGTCCTCCATGCATCATACTCTTAATATACTACTGATGAAAGTGTCTGCAAGATGATTGAAACTGTTTTTTTAAAAACAATGGGATGTGATCAATAGGTAAACAAGATTGAATTAAAAAAAAGCAGGAAAGTGTGAGTTTGTCTGTGTGTTTCTGTTGTATTTAGTTAGAATTGAAAAGAATAGGGCTGAAACAATTAGTGCATTAAGTGCAATCGACAGGCCAATAATCACAAACTGTTTGGATAATTGATTAGTTGCCTGAGTCCTTTATTAGCGAAAAATGCCAAACATGATCTGATTCCAGCTTCTCCAATGTAAGAATGAGCTGTTACTCTGTGTTTTAAATCATTGGAAACTGAATATATTTGAATTATAGACTCATCTCTGGGAACTTGTAATGGTTATTTTCTACAATTTTCTGCCATTTGACAATTAATTGATAAATCAAACAAATTTGACACATTAATCTGTGTTAAAATGTTCATTAGCTACAGCCCTGCACAAGAACCGCAAGGTAATTTTAGATTGAATTAAACTTTCCTTTACACTTCTTAAGCAAATTTCATTAAATAATGTGAAAAACAAGTAAAACTGAGGCTTGAGCGTTCATAACAGTGTAATTTGAGATCTAAAGCAGTTCATTTCAATGTAATTGCCACGATCAGTGGATTTACCCGTGGAGTAAATTTGGACATTTGCTTGTGTTACACCATCCAGTTTTATTTCAACTTTAACTGTGAAATGAGAAGAAACAGCAATGGAGCTTTCTTCATCTTTGTGTCCATGAAAAAAAATAACAGTAAAATAACAGTTGTTGTGCAAAAACTATAAGTAAACACTGAGTCATCACTTATTTTGCTAGAACACACAAGTTAATTTTGCTTCATCACTTTCTGGCATGGTAATATTATTTGTATACCTATTTTTAGTGCTGAATTCCACAATTAAGAATGTTTGCTTCTTATTGTTAGTACAAAACCTCGGTGTCTGTAGAGTTTTAATTCCATAATTGATTACAGTTATAAATGTTCTTGTATACAGATTAATGAATATCTTTTACGTACCATCCCACCTGCCAGAACCTAGTTTCTCTTAGGTAATCATTCCAAGTTGCAGCTGCAGCAGTGAGAGTGAGATTTCTGCAAATTAATGGTTGCACGCTACCTTCATGACGCCTGCCCCCTTCATCAAACTCTAATGACAGGATTGTGGAAAAACTGAGACAGGATTATACAAACAGAGAGTGGAGGTGTGATGAGGTGTCAGGGCAAAAAGAAATAATTGTCAACTTGTGTCAGACGCCCACCGGTAATTGTGCAACAGTATGTTCATATATTCATGCAAATTAAATTCATGCATATGTCTACTTATGCACGCATTTGTGTTTTATTGATGGTGTAGGTCTGTTTTTTGAGATCATTTTAGCGCATCAGTGCATGAGGGAGGAAAGTATGTATGCCTGTGTGTGTGTGTGTGTGTGTATGTCTGTGTGTGTGCGTGACAGTAATAAATGTGGCGAGAGGAAGGTGGCAGGGGAGAGTGATGGATTGTCTGTGTGCTGCAGGCTGACTCTCAAGGGAGGGACACAGCTACATCCTACCAGGGAGGGACAACTTAGAGTAATTGGGTCACTGGTACTGGGAGGAGAGTTTCCACCTAGCCATGCTTTTAAGTGAGAGAGTGCCACAGAAGGTAAGGAGAGAGGAGAAGAGAGCGAGGATAAGCAGTGAGGTGGGAAGAGTGATAAATAATAAGAATGTGGTGTGTGTGTGTGTGTGTGTGTGTGTGTGTGTGTGTGTGTGTGTGTGTGTGTGTGTGTGTGTGTGTGTGTGTGTGTGTGTGAGAAAGAGGCAGGCAGAGAGGAAAATGGAAAAATAGAAGATGGAAAAAAGAAATGGGAGCAATAAAAAACAGAGCAAAAGCACAGTTGGCAACAAATAAGTTGCTATTTTGTTTTTTGATTCCTTCCTAGAAAAGCTGCAGTGATTACAGCCAGGCATGGATTCAAGGTTTCTCAGCTATTCCTGCCCGGGTTGAAGTATGAGTGGATTTCAGACTGCATGGCCTCCTATGAGGAAGTATACAATATGCAAAAAAAACAAAAAACTGGCAGTGCTAAACCTTAGAAGCGCCCTCTTTCTCTGTTCGTCTTCCAGTGGAGCTCAGTGGTTAAATCAGATCAAACTCTACTTTAATGAACACAAAGAAGTGCAAAGGATGAGTCTGGGGAGAAAAAAATAGGACTCTGTGGGCTGCTTCTGAAAAGGGAGACTCAGGAGGATGAGTGGAGAGATGTAGAGAAGAAGGGAGACGGAAAGAATAATGTGGGCGTCCTCTGCTGCTCTGGCAAGACTGAAAGGTCACAGATTGAGTTTTGTGTAAATCTATCACTACAACACCGGAGGGCTAATACACCAAAGTTGGCTGCCACCCTGCTGCTTCTGGCTTAGTCTTTTTTTTATTTTATTTTTTGCAATAAAGTGATAACAGTACAAGTCTAGAACAATATAGAACACGGTGTTGGGAGACAGGACAAAGGAGATAACAGAGTCACGATGTAATGAAAACAGAACAAAACAAAAAAAGAGAAAACCAACAAACAATCAAGCAGAAATCATCAGTCTTAGCTGCACCTCCGCCCCTCCCTCTTGAGGATGGGAGGGCAGCACTTGCCAAACTGCAAGACCTGTTTACTGTGGAGGGAGGAGCGGTTGCATGAGAGAGGTAGGGGGTGGAAAAGTGGAGGAGGAGGAGAGGAGGAGAGGAGGAAAGGAGAGGAGGGAGAGTCAGTCCAAACCTAACATTTGCTCCATTTTCTCCAAAGTACACATTGGAGAAAAAGTGCATTTATCATTGAATGCAGACTTTAAAATGTTATATAAATTAAACCTGCAATAACTAATTACTCCACTGCATACAGTCAGTTTATCAGAGAGTTTTTGCTGAAAACATCTGCCTGCAATAGCTGAAAACAATGCCATGAGAGAGGTGAGAGTGAACCAAAACCAAAATGCTTTATAGAGGGGAACTGCAAGGTACTAACTCTCTCTAGTTTCATCATAAAATGGGTTGCATTTATATAACGCTTTTACCCAAAGTGCTTTATCGCTTTATCAAAATAATCATTCATTCAACTCAGACTGTATCATTTTATTTCCTGAAAATCTGCATAATATTTACATTGGTAACTAAAGTGGTTAAATATGAAGCCTTTTCATGAAAGCAAGTTTTTTTGAAAGTTGGTGTCTGGAAGGTCTGTCTGTGCCGCACAGAAATTGATGCATTTTATGCTCCTGCAGGCACATCATGTTACAGTAATAGTCACCTTGGATAAACAGACAAACAAAACAGAACCGCCCACATCTACTCCAACTTTATCAACAGAAAAAAAGACATCACCACTGATAAGAGATTTCAGTGGAAAAATACCCCTGCAACAAACATAGGACTGAATAACAAAGAATATCAAACATGTCACGAATGGTAATTGTATCTATGTAAATGTTGGTAAATGAATACAGAAAACTAGGAAGAATGGAGAGGTGGTCAAAATTTCTAAGCTAATATAACAACTTAAGGAATCTCAACATTCTATTATTCTACATCGACCGTCTGTTTCTCCTATTTGCTCATATTTCCCTTTTATCTTGCTCTTCTGTCCTTCACCTTTTCTTCTTCTTCCTCTATCTACCCCACACATCTTTGTTCCCGTTCTTAGTGTCTTCTAATTATCTCACCTGCACGTCTCCCTGTCCTGCGACACTATCTATCATCTGTTCAACCAACCCTCCAACCTTTCCCCACTTTTTTTAACTGTATCGCTGCTTCTACAGTTTGGATCAATGCATATTTACACAGACCAGGCAAATTCATTCACAGTAACACATCATATCCAGCACAACTTTTTATATTGTGTCTCAGCCTCTGTTTTTGTGATCTGATCCAGTTACTGAATTTGCATAATTAGTAAAAAAAAAAAACATTGAGAAGCAAAAACATATGGCTCTGATTAGCTCTTGGGGTTTATACATGCAATTAAATGAATTTTAAACCACACATTAGATTGTGCACACCAATTCATAACACGTGCACGTTTTCATACTTTAATTGGACTGAGAACCAACATTTCTAAACGTCATTATTTCAAATGGGCCTTATTACCAAGATGTTTAGAAAACAAGGCTCTGCTGCAGGCACAAGTTGCAGCTTTTTTTTTTTTTTTTTTTTTCACTGGGTGTTAAATAGGCCATATTTTACCCTTTTTACACAACACAGTTAACACAGCTCCCCGGGGTCTTAATAAAATGTAACTGACAGGCTTTGGTCAAAATATCACAATCATCAAGCGCAGCAGCCTTCTCATCCTGTCTAAACAGCCCTTTTCAGAACAGCTGGTTTGACTGCCTGTCCCGCCCACCCCAGCCCCCTTCTTCCACAGGGTGTGATGGCTGCTATGGAAACACACCACTCGCCTTGCAATACTTATGTGAGTTTGACCACGGGATCATTTGTGTTTATTAACGAGCAGCAGTAGGTAACAACAAGCACAGTGGCATTACTGATGCTCAGCCTGAATGAACCCAAAATCCACTTAGATTTTATTTTGATTTAATTGCAAAAATGGATCAAATGGATGCTGAAATAACTACATCATGACATTGATTTTTAAAAAGTTTTATGCATTGTCACATCTGTAAGGAAACAGCTTTAAAATGCTTGACTTCTGCATGGAGTTCAGATTAGGGTGACCATATTTTCCAACCCCCAAACCAGGACCCTTATTTGTTTTGCATATTACACACACACCCCTTAGCCATTTTCATCAGGATAGGGGACAGTTATCTCAGCACTTAGCGCGCCTACCAAGCACCACTTTCAACACCATGGACAGCGCCTCAGCACACTAAAAATTATGTTTCGTCTCCCAGTATCCAACAAGGTATTTGTCAGTGTGCACAAGGGCAGGCTGCTGCCTAAATGGCCGACTGACACTTTCTCTGCCAGCTTTTTTTAAACAAAACAATGTACAAATCAGTTATTTATGACCTATAAATTACCTTATAGGCTATAACATAAATAACTTTAACTTATATCTTCACAATACTAGGCACCTGCTAAGTTGAGAAGCGAGTTAGAAGATAAATCCACAGTCCTGCTCTGCTCCCCAGCTGTCTCCTCTAGAGCTGGCTGGCCTTCAGCACCTATCTGTTGGCAAGCAGCAGCTCTGTCCACGGGTCCAGCCCCACGATACATGCACATTTTTCACCATTAGCTGGATAATGGCTGGCATTTGCAAGAAAAACACAGTGGACATCAAGGAAAATGAGTAGGCAGACACTCAGATAGAGGCATGGATAAGAGTTGGTACAATTCAAGGAACCCAACATGAGAAGGGGCATCTAACCTGAATGGCTTGTTGAATTACAAGAGTAGAGAGCGAATGCAGCCCACATCAAACTGACTGGGTTGTCTTATTACACAGGTTGTGTGTTAGTAGGCACATCAGAGACCCAAAAATATACACAGAATTTTCATAATATTTCCACTTGAACATCATTAGTTTTAGAGACAACTAACTGAATGTAAGATACATTTGGGGTACTTTGCTCCTATCAAACTGTAATTTATAACCTGCAAAACCAATGTGAGTTGCTTTGTCAATAAAATTCATTAACTCATGACTTCTGGACATGAATTGACTTTGTGTCTAAAATCAAAACTGGCTGTCAAACCTAAGAGGCCCAGTGTTTAGAAAATTCACAAATTAAGCAAGAAATCCAATGAAATATACATGTATTAGGCTATAATTTGCCCACAGAAAGCAATTAGTCCCTGTTGATTTGCCTTCCTAATTTATGAATCTGCAAGATCATCAAATTCACTTTTGATACTCTGAAACATCAGAACTGGATGCCATTTTTAATGCAATTCCCCACAGAGAGCATTTATTATTAAAGAATCAACTGTAATGCTTGTCATACTAATATATTTTTAAGTTTAAGGCAAGAATAATAAATAATAAACTCTCACTTCACTTTACTTCAAAAGAGCTTAGGGAAGCAATGTGGTGATGCAAATGAGAGCGGACCTGTCACCTGAGATTCAATAGCTTTAAAGGAATAGTTCACCCCAAAGTAATTTTCTGTCATTATCTGCTCACCCTTGTTCTCAGTGTTAATACCACCAAGTATAATTTGGGTGATTTGCAGAAAAATTATTGCACTGTGGATTCAGAAGTCTATTATTTACCTCCTTCTCCCCCCTATATTTTACTCACTCATAATAACCAAGCCAGTTGCACTCTACAGCAGCTTTTTCTCATGCTCAGCTTATGCTGCACAAGCTGTTTGGGGAGATCTGATGACTCTTTAATGCCATTTTGAAAATGATGCTTCCATTCATTTCAGATGTTCAAGAGAAGCCTGAGATGAAACTGTCTGGACTAAGACATGGTGTGAATTTTAGACACACTATAGAGATGTCTGTTAGTCAACCCACCACTTTGATTGAGACTGAAATATATCAACAGCTACCGGATCGATTGCCATGAAATTTTTGGCAGAATGACGTCATCAGGTCAAAATGTTAACTTGTCAAGTACTGTAAATAGCAGCAAAACTAATAACATACCAATCAGGCTCAGCCATATTTTGTTTGTGCATATTAGTAAATGTTAACATGTTAGGATTTGGGTAAACATCATTCCTGCTAAACATCAGCATGCATGCATTGTCATTGTGAGCATGTTAGCATGCTGACATTAGCATTTAGCTCATAGCGCGGAGCCGAGACCTTCAATCTTGTTACAAAAATCACTGGAATTTTAACTAACAAGAAAATAAATAGATAATGACTTATTTTCAATTCAGTATCAGTTTAAGGCAGCCTTGAGGCTTCTTTCACAAGATTTCATCACCACACACATATCAGGGTTTGCCCAGAAAGGGACAATTATATCAGTATGCGTGGCGTTGTCTTAGCTGGCTGCACCTTCATGCCACTGGAGGCTTATCAAACAGGTGGTCTGGGACTGTGTGTGAAACTCCAGAGAATATGAGGTAAATATATTGTATTAAAAAGAGAAACCAAAACCTCCTGACAGAACATACCAGGCAATAATGATTTGTTTCACCACTGTAACATCATTCTCTCTCAAACCAAAGAGAACATTAATGTATAATGACTTCTACTGCTGTAAATAATGTAAAATATGCGTCTTTAGGTTGGCCTCGTCAGGTGTCCTTGGTTGTATTTGAAGTCACGCACAGACTGAAGGCAGCACTCACACTAGCCAAGTACAAGTGTTAAATGAACTAAATGAAGAGACTTGCAAATACTCTCATTTTAAATGCAATTATGTCGATGTCACATGACATTGAATCCATATATTCTGATTTATATATGAAAGCTATTATCTTGATTAGTCCATTATACATATTACAGGACTGTAATCAAACTCAAACGTTGGGTTAAATTAGTAGCAGCTGTTTGAAATAAAAGAAGAAGAAAGAAGTGTAGAAATTAGCAGTTGGATGTGTTTTCAAAGAAAGATGAGATAACAAACAGAGCTACAAAAGGCTAAATTATTTATACCCAAATAGCAGTTGGGTTTCTCAAACACAGAACTAGTAAATTATTTGTTATATCACGGAGAGCAGCCTCGGCAACCATTGCAACAAATGCCCAAGACAGATTAACCACACTTACAAGGAATAACAGTTGTCATAAGTACGAGCTAACCTGCAGGGATAAGATGAAAATAAACAGCACATATAGGGTTGACACTAATTGGCGGGCGGCACCTTTGTGGCGGTGTTTGCAATAGTGATTAAGTTAGCTCGAAGCTTAAAGGATAAATCTGCTGATATTCTTTATTTCTTATTGTCAACAAACCCCATTAAAAGTACAAAACCAACAATGACCTGAATCTACTAGTAAGTAATGTGATAAGCTTATTCCTCTGTGCCGTAGACCTCATTTGTTGTCCAAAAACTATTTAAAAATCTATAAATGAGCCACACTGTTACACTGAGTGACATGTTTCCTAATTACGATGATCATGGGCACTGTTGTTTATTTTAAGCCAATCCCATACACAGTACGCTCTCCTGTCTCAGAAGCGTATTATTCCACGACTGAAAATAGTCCCCAACAAATACACTACTTACCCCGAGTAATGTCTGACAAAATCACCACTACAATGATACTGTAGGTTAGATTTACTTGAGACTTACAGGCAGAAGAAAAGGAAGCAGAGGCTGATTGGACAATCTTGATCCAAGAATAGAGCGAGCAGTGGTGCATTTACCTCGAAATTGCCTGGTAACCCTTACAAGAACTTCTCCAGACTTCCGTTTTAAGACTGAAACTCCACAATCCTGTTTTTCACCCTTCCATCATCTATCAACATCCCTTCAATCGGCTGCTGCCCTCCCTCCTCAGCAACTTGTTTCAGAACATGCTGATCCAAGGACGGGTAATGAGGCACAAACGGCCGATGGGTCACTATGGTGATCGAACCACGGGGGTGGGTGTGGGGGGGAAGCCTCACGGATTCTAACAACGTGTCCCCCTGATTGACCTGTGACCAGCTTGTTATAATCTCACCTCACGGCTCACCTGGCAGAGCAATACGTTTTCTCTCACTCTCCTGTCTACTAATCCCTCTCTCTCTCTCGCGCTCTCTCTCTCTCTCTCTCCCCCTACATTCACTTGCTCTAATCTCACCCCCCACCCCCATTCCCCTTTTCTCACTCTGACTCTCATCCTACACATCCATTCAATTCATCCCTGCAATTCAATTTCATTTGCTATATTAGCACAGGACAAGAAATGCTTATCTTGCCAGAACATGTATATAAGAAATAAATGGAAAAACATAAAACAACAGGCCATAAATATGAATAAGGATTAAAGTTGGTAAGCCATCAAATTTACTCGCAGCCAAAGTTAGTTTTGCAACAAAGGATTCATATTCATGAAACCATATGTGCCACAAGAGTTGATATTAGTCCCTCGGCTGTAATAAACAATGTTACTTTTTACATTCAGCTCTATCAGATATACAATCAGTATGCAAATTTTTTTTGTTTTTTTCAGGGAGCTAATTCTGCCAAAAACTCAACATGCTGATCTAAGTCTAGTTTTATCTTGGAACAGACCCCCCTGTCTCTCCATGGAGAGTGCCAGGCAGGCTTTTAATGCACTTCACCACCTCCACTCACATATCAGTGCGCACACACACACATGCAGAGGCGGGCACACAAACAAACATAAACACACACACACACACACACGGAAGGATGCACACAATATGCTTCAAAGCCCCTTGCTGGCTTCCAAATGCCAAATGCCTGTTTAATAAATACAAACACAAATGCCTTACCACACACATAATGACATGCAGCCACTTGCTCACGTATTTCACTGAAATCTTCCCCCATTTACACATTTATTGACTATAAACAAGCTAAGAATACATGTGTCAGACAATGCGCTTGCTCTGATACACCTCATTGTTAATGTGCTGCACTGTATGGAAAATAATCCTTTATGCGTCACATATCATTTTCTTTTAATTGGACTGTTTCTGCGCTCCACCGTGGTTCTTTATCATCCCTCATATCCTCTTTACCCCCTGGCCAAACCTCACCACCTGTGCGCTCGGGTCAAGTCCCGCTGCACGTGCACCACGCTGTCCCTCCCAGTGGTGCCTGGCCCTGACACTGCTGCAGATGGGAGGCGAGAGAGAGAGAGAGAGAGAGAGAGAGAGAGAGAGAAAGGGGAGACATTACAGGTATGAGCTTTGAAATGGTAAGAAGCTCTGTTTACAGTACAGCACAGATGAAAGTGAGGAGGAGATGCACAAGGCCGAGGGGGGAGGACGGGTAGGGCTGCAGGAGGAGGTGTATATGGAAGGGGAATGGAGGATAAGAGAGGAGCTGGCATTTTCCATCAGCCCACACTTTACCTACAGTACTGCCACTGTTATCTGCGAGGATTTTCTCCCTCTTTGTTTGTCTCCTTCTGCTTATCTCACTTTCTCTATCACTCCGTCGATAAAGGATAAAAATCATGAAAAAGGTTCACGTGGAGTTAAAATGAGAGGTACAAACAAATGGACATCCAAACAGGAATCTGTAAATGATCAGCACAAAACTATGTTCTTCACATTTTTACATCATTCTGCTTGAAAATGTGTGCATTATGTATCTATTGTAAGCAAGAAGCAGAGTGCTGTAGCCTCTTTACACTGCATTGCTACATTTTGTTTCACTGCACTGCCCAATCTCCCCTTGGGGATCATTAAAGTTTCATCTTACAGTACCTTATTAGGAATCCATAATCACAAGGGCTCTGTAGAAAAATCACTCCACAGTGATGTTTTGTGTACATGTCGATTTTAATGAGCTGAAAGGTAAAATATTAAAAGCCTTTAAAAGGTTTAAAGTGGGACAAATGGACTTTTTTATTTGACTCCAGTTAGATTTGGTTACAAAATCCTCAATACACAATAGTGGAGAATGTGTATGTATTTAAGTTCAACTGAATTTAAAGTATCTAAAACTGTTATTTAAAAAAAACTCTAGATAATTCCCAAGTCACCTGGTCCAGACAGCTGGGCTGGGCCGGCAACATGACATCAAAGCACAGCTCAGAGCAAACACAGACGGGAAGCTGGGGGAAAATAAAAACTTAACATGAGAAAAAGCCTGAAAGCGAGAAGAAGCAAGTTGTGTGTGTGTGTGGAGAAAACATGAATAATGGATAGCAAAGTAGAAATCATGCAGATGAGAACAAATAGCAGACTCCCAATAAGAGGTGCATCAAAACAGAGATTGTGACATGTACTACTGAAGGAGGGGTTTTTTTTAGGTTGCGGTGGCACATATATGCACGCGCATTAATGTGTACTAAACGGAGGAACCATCTCCTGATGATTTTGACAGTAATGAGGCAGAGGCAGAGTGCCGGGATTTGAGGGGTAGAGCCTGCAAGCGACAGACAGGCAACCAGAGCATGTCAAATCACCCTTATGTGGGACAAAATCATTATGTCACCACAGACTAATCTGGCAGCCGCAAACCGCAATTGGTCTTTTGGCAAATCGAGGGTCAGTGGCAGATGGGTAGAGGCTGGAACTGCGGAATTAGCTTCTGGTCACACAAACACAGCGACTGAAATGCTAACCTCATTTACACCAGTTTCTGTTTGGCTCCCGAGGGTGCAACCTAAGTTCTATGCCCAAGAAAATTTAGGCCAAGCCAGGGGAGACCGCGGCTTCAACGCTTCTGGTCACTGGAGGGTCGCTAGCAGCTGTTGCAGTGTGCATATGAAGTGTAAAAATTCTAATTTGCTGCAGAACACAAAAATATAAGTGAAAAGAAATTAGGGCCTACAGCTTCTGTATAGTTGTGTGGTGCAGAGAAAGAAACTGAGGTGAAGAAAAAACCTAGGAGGAGACTTTTTTCTTTTTTTTTAAACAGACCTTTTACACATACAGTACAGCGCTATGTTGCTTTTGAGAAACAAACACTTAATAATTATTCAACCACTAAAATACATCCCACACTATTTTCTGAATTAGTGAGTAAAACTGAAAGAAAAAACAATTGCACTCTCTTAATTAATGCAACTACTCCATTAAAACTTATTTGGAGAAACTTCTCAACATCTGTAAGTTGTGATGGAGTTTAAACTGACTTAGGTGTGATAAAAACTGCACATTTGCTCAAAACAAAACAAAAACCATCAAGAACACCAAGCCATTATTTCAAAGAAATGCACAAAAAACATTTATTTCAGTTCTGTTTCATTTGGTTCATGTTAAATACTTTTGTATGCTGGTTAGAATTACGAGAGGACCAATTTAGCAGTGAAATAAATGGATTACTGAAATCAATAGAATTTGAGTCTGCATGACCAGGTTCAATTTTCAGTCTTAAAGGAAAAAAAGGAAGAAATTTGGAATTATGGTGATGACTAAATTGATTTTGAGATGTAAAATACTTTTTTCAATTCAAGACCTTGCGAATACTTATTTTTAGATCACATATAAGACCTATGGACACGTGTGATCTGGGCTTGTTGACACCCTGGCTCCCTCTGCCTTTCTAAAATCTATGAAGAACACAGTAGAGCAGTGTTTCCTTGTAGTTCATTTTTCAGACTTCTAGGCAGCATCAAAATATACACTTGGTTACAGATTCGGTTGCTTCAAGTATTGTTTTCTATTGCTCGGCATCTGACTAGTGTTTTAACACAGACTTGAAAACCATCCTTCAAGTCTGTTACTTCAAGTATTTTCACATTGTTATGTTGCTACTTTGAAATAGTAATGGATCTGAATTCTTCCTCCACCAGCTGCTTAGTTAGAGACTATTTGTTGTCTTATACTCTTATGTTTCACTGTCTTAAGATTATTTCCACTGTCTTCTGATAGGCCTATAGTGTCTTATGGCTGAGTGGAGAGCGTGAGAGGCTTTGAGTCTCCTTCCTCTCGTTTCAGTATGTCCAACTGCCGGTTCCCAGAATGTTAACACAGGCGAAGCTGTGATTCAGCCTTTAACCTTAAAACCCAGCAGATGAAAATACGCCAATGCAGAAGCCCCCGTAGAGAGAGCTCTGAATGAACAAAGGGCGACTGCTAGGGTGATGTCTCGTGTTATGACGCATGTAACTTCATATACAAATAATCACTGAATATTCTCCTCAGCCTAGTAAACTCAGGGTTCCGCTTCTGCAAATGTGAACTGGTTATTGCAATAAAGCTCTGAGAGACAATATGCTTTCTGTGAATTCATATTTAAATTTCCACAACAGTTCACCAACACTCTGAGGGGGGAAAAACACATTGCTGTGTTAGCAGATCTGTTAAAATGAGCTGCTTAACACTATAAAATATAATGCAATATGGGCTAAAATAACCTACAGCTTTAGGCTTCACCTTTGCGCCTCCTAATCCACTTTGGACAAACACTGGGCAACAGATGCTGTAATCTTAATCCTGTTGTACTGGTGGTGAAACTGATGGGTTTATGGGGATACACAGTCAAACATGATGTGACTTTCTCAATGTCTTTATTAGCTGCATGTGCAATCGGATAATGTTTTATAATCACATGAAAATCTTTTTGGGTGTATTGTATGTCACCATAATAAGCCTGTATCAGTCCTTGCTGACTAATAGAAATAAATAGAAGTAGAAATAATAATGACAAAAGATAAATTCCACTAATTGGATCATCCGCTATCTGATATTGTGAACTGATTTGCACACAAGAAGGCATTGGAGTGGTGTGAATATAAAAACACAATTTTAAAGTATAGTTTATGCTGTGGTACAACTGCTGCTATCTTTTGTTGAAGGCTCATTAAATAAAATGTGCAGTTCAATTGGTTGTCTCAGCCACTTTATATTCTGTTGGAGTTAGCACAGGTGGCTACAGTGGACTGTGGTGTCTCACCCCTGTATGATGAAAGCATGCCTCACGCACTTAACTTCCCCTCCTTGGCAGCCAGAGCACAATCTTTTCCACACCCCGAAAACCTGCGAAAAATTGTTACATAACGTTGAGACTGGAGCTTTAGATCTATCAGGGGAGGAGGGGTGGTGTGGTGTGGGGTGGGGGGGGGATCCTCAATATTTAACACCTCTCATCCTACATTCACTTTGACTCAGACCGAGGAATAACCTTCTGATCCCCCCCACCCCCCACCACCCACCCGCCCACCCCCCCAACCCCCCATCAAAGCTCACTCAGACAGTCACCTCACATCTCCCCCATCCCCGAGTCTAATCGGCACTGATTGGCTCATGAAAACCCTAATCATTGAAAATTACTTTTAATGTGATGCCGGTATGTGTGGCTTCTGAATAACTTCAAAATGACGAGCATGTGCAGGAGGGTTTTTCTGTACCTACTTGATTTGAAGTAGCTGTGTGCAGTCACTCTGTGTGGATGTGGTTTTGAAAGCTAATGAGACAGAGTAGACTCCTCTCCTCTACAGGGAAGGGGGCAGCCAAATCCCTGGTGACAAAACACTACAACATTCCTGGTATACCTCTCAGGGACATAGCCCACCTATAGACTGTGTATGGTACTTCAACAATGACTTTACACTGTACTTGAGCAGATTTCTATCCTCTATGACATTATGTATAATGTAACATCTATATACAGATTCACACTATGTGTTATTTGTTAGCAAGTTAGTAACCTTGTCTGTTTGTATTCTATGCTTTACAATACACTAATAATACATACATGAACTTATGACCTCATCTTGCATGATGTCCTCTGGTTTCATGTAATGTAGTTAATATTCCTCAGTTATCATGCTCTCTTCTGGTAATAGTTGGTTTAGTGATTTTTCCTTGCTGTACATTTTTCAGCAACATTTTTCTTAGCTCTAGGGATGTTTGACTAGACTGAAATATCTCAACAACTGTTGAATGGATTGCTATGACATTTTATACAGCAGGCATAGTGGTACCCAGAGGATGAATACCACTGATTTCGGTACTCCTCCTGACATTTCCTCTAGTGCCACCATGAGGATTTTAGAGAAATGCTTCTCTCAACTGTTGGATGGATTCTTCTGACATTTGGAACCACTCCCCCACCCACATAAATTGTAATGAAAAGCCACTTTGATGACTTAACATGTTGCACCATCATCAAAATGTTACTTTGTTTTTGGTTTATGAACAAAAAGACTGCATTCAAACTAACATTAGCTCTGCATCCTTTCATTCATGTGAATGGGAGAGGTACATTGACACAGCAGGGGTGCCAACACAACAAAATAATGCAGGGTCATCAAGCAACAAAGTTGAACCGGGCTCAACTTCTGCTGCTACTTAAGTCGCTGTTTGGCCACATACATGTGAGTGTGAATGGTGCATCCAGCTGTTGCGGTGCAGACACAAAGACTCCGGCGAGGACACATCTGGACCACCATGGATGACATACAGTACAGAGAATTGGATGGTGCTAGGTTTTGCCTCCTCCTGGTCACAAACTTTCTGATATTATAGTGAAACAGAAGACTAAAAACATGTTTCTGAAACATTTGGGGAAGAAAAAGGCAATGCAGCAACAGGATCTTGATTCATATTTGATCAGCACTGCTTTGTTAGTTCTGTGAGCCGGGTGTATGCGCTGGACTGGCTCATTTGCATTAAGTTGAGGTCGAGTTGTAATTATGCAAATTCAGATACGGCTATTGGTCTGTCAACTGGCCAGGCTGTATCCATCATGCACCATGTGGCTGGATCTCCTGCTCTCCATAGAAAATAAATAAGATCTGTCAACATGACATCGATCAATGGATCCCATATGTCTGCACCTTTAACCTTGCAACTGTTGCAACAAAAGATACAATAGTTTCATGATTACTTTTCAGAAATTGAACTTCATGTCTGTGAGTATTAAAATGTAATGTTTTAAACTCATAAATTGATTTTATCACATGGAATTCTTGGATCATAATTTATTTTCTCTTTTGTGTATGGTACATGAGCAACACGCCCCCATCGACACAGACCCCTGCACCATTTTACCGCAGGGCTGTTTATGGACTGAATGCATCTTCACAACATTCTGCCTCAGCTGTAGTTTGTGTTTAGCGCTAATTAACAAATGTTAGCATGCTAATCTGCTCAACTAAGAAGAAAGTGAACATTACAAACATCATACCAGATAAACATCAGCTTGTTAACATTCTCATTGTGAGTATGTTAGCATGCTGACATTAGGATTTAGCTCAAACACAGCTGTTTCTATATACGGCTCCACAGAGCTGCTAGCCCGACTGTAGATAATATTGCTAAATGATGGTCACTTATAATGTGGTGTGATGGAACTCAGCTGTGATCTTATGACCTTATCTTACATAATGGCGTTTTAATGGTGTCATGTAATACAGATTATATTCTTAGTGTCTAATGTGCTTTGATCTTGATCCATTTGTGACTTGATCATACTTTATAGTGCATTTAATAATACAGTGAGTTACAGAGTGTCTATAAGTTATCAGTGCTTATACATTTCTCCTATAGAACCATTTTAGTATTGGTGTTCCTATACAGACCTACTGTGTAAGTTTATTAGGACCTGACCCTACAATCTTCTATGACATCATTAATTCTAACAATATTGTCATCCAGGTACTGCTGTGATACTTTCATAGATGGCACTGTTCCCAAATTAATTATCACATTAGTTCTTTTCTCGAAACACTAATCCCTCCATGAGTGTTGCGAACTGTCATTTGCCAAGGAATCATCTTTGGTAAACTGTTGCTCTGCTAAAACACACAATACAAACACACAAAATGACAGGGCAGGAGGTGCCTGAAACAGATGGCTGTTCCCCCTACATAAGCAAATTGACCATAAATTCAATTCAATTCCTGGTGTGTGTGTCTGCGCCTTTTTGTGTGTGTGTGTGAGAGTGTGAGTGTGAGGTGAGTGTGTGTGTGTGTGTGTGAGTGTGAGTGTGAGTGTGTGAGAGAGAGAGAGAGAGAGAGAGAGAGAGAGAGAGAGAGAGAGAGAGAAAATGTACCACTGTGTTCATCTTCAAGCTTAAATGCAAGAGGGACTTAATTTTTTGGCACAGTCGCATTGAATTAAATCAAATCGTATGTTCTTTTTATCACATCGCTGCCAATAAAGCTAATGCCAAATGATTTCTCTTTAACTATTGGCAGCAATTTACTCATGTCTATTGTAGCCTATAGGATACTGTAGCTATTGGTTTCCCTTCTTGTCAGTCTCACATATTTGAATTGAATAGTGATTGATAGAGCGTGGAGAATAGGAGAGAGAAAGAGAGAGAGGAAGAGAGAGAGAGAGAGAGAGAGAGAGCCTATCCGGAGGAGGAAGCAACTAGCGAAGAAGCCTAAGCAGTTGCACTTGCCAAAGCGGCTCCACATAGCCAGCAGGCTACTTGTTTTTTAAAGATTCACCGTTTATTTATGCATTCCTAATTTTGAATACATTTCGCCCTGCGTCGCTCCGTGTCTGATGCTGTCTGTGTAGTGTCGGACACGCGGCTGGGAATGGGATTTGATTTTTAACGTAGCCTAACTTGACGGCGACGGCAGTTGTTGGACCGGCGTTTTCCGCGCCTCCTCGCAGCGGATTTACAAAGCCTCCCCCGGAGTCTGCGATGATATTCAGCACCCTGGACAGAGACTAACCTCTTCAGCACCCCGGACAGAGTCTACCCGCACAGTGGAGGTAAGCCAAAGGAGTTGAACAGCAGCTTTTTTAGCTTGTGTCTTCATCACAGTGGAGAGGGGGGGCGAAGGGGGACTTCACTCTTCCACCATATGTTGAACGTACAGCGACTTGTCTCAATGCTGCCGCGAAGACAGGATGTTAAAGCCAGACATTACAAATAGTCTAGGTGTGGGGAAAAAATCACTCCACTTTGCTTTAAAGCAGAAAAAGACTCGTTTCTTAGCCTGTAAGTTCAGAGGTTATTTTTTTTAAATCAGTGCTGCCACTTCCTAAGACTCTTCCCGCCTCTCTTCTCGCCGTTAAACGAGTATATTTATTAACAGCTCGTTAATGTTGTCTTCATGTGGTGTGAGTGTGGCAAAGGAGGCTCAAATAATCGCTAAACATTATTTTTAGACATTTCTTTTTTTAATTATTGCTGTGTATTGGTCCTCAGCGATACGTGCGCTCGCGTCAGTTTTATTTAAGGCAGCTGTTAATTTTGAAGAGTCAGCGCGTGCCCAGGCAGCAGCGGCTCGTGCCTCCTGTCTGCGCGGAAAAAACAGCCCATGGAGGCCCCCACCACCAGCAGCAGCAGCAGCACACGCGCACACACACGCGACTTCCATTAATTTCCTCGAGACTTAAACTAACCTTAACTTTAAACCAAGTCTTCACCCTTAAAATGAATGATTTACCTCAAAGGGAAATGTGTTTTGTACCTATAAGGGAGGCGAGTCCCCACAATATTAGGAATTCCTTGCACACACACACACGCACGCGCACACACACCTACACACACACACACTCACCACCACCACCCCCACAGCACACTGCCAGCAGCTAGGAGTCACTAAGAAAATATATAACCCTCACGACCTCGAGCTTTCTCACCCCAACGATATTTCAGAGTGACTATCTGATAATGAGCAAGAGACAGGCGCTCCTCCCTTTTAGCCAAAGCATTTTTATTTATTTATTTAACATGTCTGCCATTAATCCAGAGTGATTAACAGGCTGCCCACTCATTAATCAATGAGTGGGCAGCCTGTGGGTTTAGTTTCTTGCACAAAGGCACTTCAACAGGAAACATGGCTGCTGCATGTGAGGCATCTGCCATGTCTTTAACTGATTCCAAAAGTTGATCTTGCAGTTGATTATCCATTATAATGCTTATGTCTTTGATGTTTGGGTTTGACTAAATCTGCACAGGCATTTGACCAAATATACTATCATGTCCATCATCAGTCATAAGTAGAGCTGAAATGATTATTTGATGAATTGCTAGTCGAGCAAAAGAAAATTAATCTGCTACCATTTTAATAATTAATCGTTTTAAGTCATCTTTCAAACAAAAATGCCAAACATGCCCTAGTTTCAATTCCTCAATAGTGAGGATTTGCTGCTTTGCTTTGTGATAAGATAGTTATTAGATAGAACTTTTTTTTAAATTTATTTTTGAACTGTTGATGGCACAAAGCACCTTGTCACCTTGGTTTTTAGGAAATTGTGGTGGGCTTTTTTTCATCCTTTTGTGATATTTAAATTGAACAATTAGTCAAGCAAAATAATCAGCATCTTAATCAGTGGTTAAAAGAAAATCATTAGTCACATCCCTAGACATAACCCTAATGTGTCAAATGTTTGGCAAATACTGTCATATACAAGGATTTAGTTATTTTACACCCTTGTAATCCCAGCTGCACATTAGCTGTCGCCGGGATTAAACATGTGACCTTTCGGTTACCAGACGGGTGCTGGAAATTGATGTTGCCACCCAGCACGCTCCTCGCTCCCTCCGTGCACCGCTTGAAGTGTCTGCTGCAGCTCTTTTGCAAGAAAAAAAATTAATTCTCAGAATGTAAAGGAAGAAAAATGCCCATGTCAGGGCTGCTTTGAATAAGAGGTGACCCCCATGCTTTTTGCCTACGGCGCTCTAAGTGACTCTGATAGGCTTTCACACACACACACACACACACACACACACACACACACACACATATAGACCCAAACACACCCTGACTGTGTAAACCCACAGTGATGAAAGCCTCGGTTTTTAAAGCCTTGATTTTAATGATGTTCATTAGGATTTTGATTGCACTGAATGTGTGATAACTCTCAGCTCGGCGTTAAGTGTGTCTGATATGTTGGCTCAGACTGTGAGTGACAGAAATTTAGTGGGAGGAAGCAAGAATTGTGAATCATACTGTAGCGGAGATTTTGCCACGGGGGCTCCACTCCAGTGTCCTTGAAAGAAAGAAAGCACATATTGATATGCCAGTTTTGCCTTTGGGTTATTAAGCTCTGGCCTCCACTGTATAGAAATTGCTGCTCTATATCATGGGATTGATGAACTAAATGCAAATTAATCTTTCATGCTCAATTTATTATCCAATAAACAGACCATGAATTTGAATTTGAATAGTGGCCCTACAGAGGGCAGGCCACACAATTGCCTGTTACCTCTCTCTAAACTGCTTTTGTCTCGTTAGAAAGGGTTGGAGGGCAAGCGAGACATTGGATTCAGGGCATTTATCTCGAGGCATTTCTTGTACCATAAAAGCGCAGCCAGTTAAACAGTCATTTGCCACCCAGAGGCTTACCTCTTAACTGGTCCCACAGTCTTAGACCGGGCCTCATTGAAAAACATGGCACAGTCCTCAACCATAGGGGTCAGCAGTTACAAGCCCTCATTGGCATCCAGAACACAGTGAACTTGATGGGCTCCGCTTTGGATTTTTGCATTACACAGATTGAAAACTGAGTTGCTTTTCATGAGCGTGCACTTCGCATGCTCATTGTACTGTGGATCATGTTCCCGCGTGCATGCCTGGAATTCCATTTTTCGGTCTCTTAAAATTCAGGCCCCTTCTAGAAACGCAATTAAATTCAGTATTGCTATAAATACATGAAGGGTCGGTCTGAAAGCCATAGAGCAGGCTGAGGCAGTGCAACACCCACTCACCCTCCTCCTCGCTCCATAACCCCCCTTCCCAATCATCCTCCGAAACCCCTCCCCCTCGCCCCGCCGCATAGTGAATTGTGGTCAATTTGAATGATCAACTGAAGACAATCTGGGAGGCACTGGCTGTCACAAAGAATATTAGGCCGCAATGAGCCGCACCGATAAAAAACCTGTGCGTCCAGAATAGTCAATGTGATTATTCAATCCCCCCTTTTCTTTTCTGTAGCTCCCTTTCGCACAGACAGAAAATAGAGAACTGAAAGTGCTCTGTCTCTGCTGTGCTATGCTGTACTCTTCTGGGCACAGTTGTGCCATGCTACGCTAAGCTGTGTAGCTCTGTGCTGTTCTGTGCTGTGCTTCGCCTCTATGTCATTAGCTGAAACACAGCTGCTTTTGCATCTGATGCAGTAAGCACTCAGCTCATCTCATCCGTTCTCAGCCACTGGTTTTCCACTTCAGAATCACTGTGCTTTGGAGGGCTGTAATCTCACTGACATAATGGAGTCCACTCCAATCAATAGCCAAATGGCACAGCGAATCAATAGCAACCATACTGTACAATAACGTGGCTGGGGAGTGGCAGAGAGGAGATCCGCCTGTAGCCATCACATGTTAACCCTGGAAGTTCTTTGAAAATATGCTCCTTAATTATGGATCAAAAATATCAACCTTGTTAACGAGCCATGTATTATGGATTGCTGCATGATCTATGCTAATGTAAGCACAGCAGTTGGGGGAGAAAAAAAACTGGCACCACTTTGCTTGCTTGCTTGCCTCTTTCTAATCACCACAAATGCAAATGCACACACACACACACACACACACACACACACACAAACTCACTCAGAATATGTACCCAGGATCACAAAACTAAAGCCAAAACTGAAAGATACAACTTCTAAAATATACGGGAACAGTTTCAGCCCTTAATTGAATGTAAAGCTATTTCTGGCATCACATTTATACAATTTTAAAGAACGAAATTCTTGTGAAAATATCGCGCCTTGATTTCTCCTTGACACACTTTGTTACAAACAAGAAGGTTTCCAAAGCCAGGCAAGGGAAGTAAGAAAAGAAAGTTCACACTCTGGCCCTTTCAATTAATGCTTTGTTGGTTTTCCCTGAGGAGACAGGAAGTTCATTGACTTGTTAAGTTTTAATCAAGCTTTTATCCAAGCCTAGCTTAAAGAACTCTAGGAGAAAATCTGTCACTTTATGTGAAATAAGGCAATGGCAAGAACATTTCTAAAGCTTTTATCTGGGAGGAAACAGAAAGAGTGTTTCATACTATAGATTAAAGGCCTTTAGATTGTCCAGCTGTTGACAGTAGTTTGCCTGCACCATCCCGAGAGATAATATCATGCACAGAAAAGTGCATAATGGTTTTGGACAGAGTACAAATTGGAAAGGTAACTAGACATGGGTCACAGCTAGAGCTCAGTGACTGCTGTTACTCCTTCAGAGAGGCAAATTGGCCTGAATGGATAAGAAGTTTATCTTTCTGTTGGTACCACACTAACACAGTAAGTACCAATACATGATTAGATCCAGCTTTAAAAAAAAACTAAAAACATTGCCACTTTAAATGGCACTTTCTCTGTTGGAGGCCAATTTGGCAATTTGCTCAGCATCTCATAAAGCAGAGGTGCAGTAGCAACACCGGACGTTTATAAATCCAAGACTTCAAATCTTAAGAGTGGTGCTGGAGGAGAAAATAAATGTATGCCGGTGTGTTTCTTGACCAATCACTGCCAGGTTTGAGTGAAACAGGAAGGTGTTATTATATAATAGAATTGCCCAGCATCTGCATGGTTGTTAAAGATTTTGTTTTCCTTATCTCTGTTTTGACTCTGGGTATTTTCTTGCCACTAGCTCAGCTAATTTGCTTCAGTGGAGGATTGTTGACAAGAAATAAAAAAGGAGAGGCTTGTAGCAGGAGCATATGCAAAGCTTCTTCTTGTCCTATAAACATGCAGAAATGTTTGGCATGTCATTACCAGAAATGTCACCACTAGTGCCATTCCACACACACACATACACAAACACACACAGATTCATCCACACCTACATTACAGCCACCCATTTACAAACCCACACCTTCCACACACACACGCACACACACACACATACACTTTCCACACATTGAAAACCATGCTTTAAACAGAGTATGGCTGTGCGGGTATATAGTGGTGAAATATTGGAGCCATTGCAGCCCTCCAGGCATGCAGTTATCAGGGATACAGAACTGATGGGAAATCAATCAGCTCAAGTGGAGTGGCCTGGCTTGCGGGGAGGAGAGGAGCCTTGTCTTTTTCAGATCCACCACATTGATGTCTGTAGCTGGGTGTTCTACAAAGCCATGGACACGTTTATGCATGTACACTATTTATCCATACATGACAAAAAAACAAGTACAGATTACTCTCAAAATCCTGGATTATGTTCAATGACAGTGTTTTTATGCCTAATATCAATATTCTAAAGAACACATTTCTTACAATATTTGACAATGGCAACTACACTATGGTTAAGCTTAAGGAAGGCTTAGCTATATGGGAAATACAGTTTGGTTAAGGTTGGGCAGCTAAAACATGTGGTTAAGATTCAAGAAAGACAACCACCATCTTTTAGGAATGTTAGCATTTAGAGGCAAACCTTGTTGTTCTTTTAAGAATCTTCTGTCTCAGAATCAAATCTTAAAGTAGCATGATGTTGTTTAACTGCAGCAAAACCTCCAAGGAGAAGGTTGGGATGCATTTTGGAGCATGCAAAGTGCCTGACTTTTAAACTGCCAGTTATTTTACCACAACTGTGACCTTTCTCTAACCTTAACTGAACGTTTATTTATTTCTGTTCTTTACTTTTTTTACCAGGTTTTCAAAAATACTGAGGGCATGAAGCCATGTTCTAGCCCCTCGGAGACAAAAAATGTAGTCTGTAAAACATCTAGATGATTAGATTTTGTTCACATTTCATTTATTTGCTGATCTTTTCAATCTATAATAAATCTATAAATTTGATTTAGCAATGTGAAGATCAAAGTCTTCTCCACAATTGCTTATGGGGAATCCTATAGAGCCCAATAACTCAGATGAAAGATTCTTTCATTCTTTTTAGCACGTCAGGAATTCAAAGGCCCCATAGAATCTCAAAAAGAAGTCAAATAGAGGTTGCTTCAGTGGTGGCTATAACCTCTATGACCATGATCATGATCCATCTATATGAATCTTTATGTTTGCTCAGTTCAGTGCAACGGGAGCAATGCAGCGTGAAGCCAACAGATCTGTTACATCTCTATGTCAACCTCATATCTAATTCATGCTTTTTACTGTTGCTCTGCAGCTGCATATAAGTGCTATGAGGTGCAGTGGTGGCAGCTCTGGCCAATGCTGAATCATACACAGAAAGGAATAGGCCAAGGTAATGTACTGTAGCAAGAGGCTCTAAAGAATTTAAGCATCCATAAACATTATTACGCCATATTATCCCAAAGAGACTGTTTCCCTTTATAATGGTTTTAAGTAGGAATCTAAGCCCATTTTCATGCAGAGATCTCAACAGCTTCATCTTGGAGGGAGGGAGGCAGGCAGGCAGCCACAGGAAGTGTGTGTTTGGCTGTATGTATGCTCCATTTACATTTTGCCAAAGCACTTACAGGAAACAGCTCACAACAAGGGCAACCTCTGCGGCTTAAACGCCTGGACTGTCAGCATAATAAGCGTCCACATTAATCTATCAGCATGTGTTTGCCTGTGAATGCACATGTGCGCATATATGCTTCCATGTGTATCAAGGGTGTCACAGCAGTGCTGCTGTTTCTAGTATCTAATACTATTAGACGGGAAATAAGCCGTAGTACACATTTCACTCATGTTTGCATGTGTTTGCTTCTCATATCATCACAGCAAGTATGTGCACCTGTCCAGATGGTGTGTGCATGTGCATACAGTGCATGTGTGTGTGGGAATCTACTTGAGCATGTGTTTGTGAGAGTATGTGTTAGCTTCTATTGGTTTGTTCTTGGATATGTGTGTGAGCATATGTGTGTGTGTGGGATTTGGGCTTGTATGTGATAGTAGGTGTTTGTGTATTTGCAAGTGGGTAGGTGCAAACTAGGGCTTTAGTGTAACAGTTTCCAATTTTGAAAATAATTGCAGTAAACCAGTTTTCATTCAGTATTACTCAAGATGAGGGAAATCAAATGAGCATTATTTTAAAAGAAAAGGAGTTTTGTTATTTTCTACTTGTTGGCTCAGGACTTCTGTTGGCTTTTTAGTTAAAGCTACAAATGGGCGACAAGTGTAAAGGAAACCTGAATAAATGAGTAGAGATGATATGGGAGGTCTCCACTGCCATCATAAAAACCCCTAATGAGAGAAAATCTTGGCAGAACGGTGTGGGATTTTTTTTCTTTCTCTCTTCAATTTGTCAGCTATCGATTTTGGAAATTACCGTTTCCACAATCCTTTTACATACACTAAAGATCTCATTTTCATAGTGCCCAGCAGTGACAGCTTCAGATCAAGGTCCCTAGGTGTCGAGAAGGCCTGGCTGCCTGGTAGCCTTCTGCATGCTGCCATGCTGGTTAAGACGCAAGACGAATGGAGATCATCTGGAAAACAAGCTGCTTTGCACACCAGCCAGACACAGTTTATTGCTCTTGCAAGTGTACATCAAGGGCCCATACTTCTACATGTATTTGTGTATTGTGGAGGGTGTGAGTGGGTTTTGACTATTCTCTGTGCAGTATGTCTGTTTTTGTATGCATGCAATTAAGTGTCACCATATGTCTGATTGCACAGCTGTTTGCTTTGATTATGCTATGGTCCAGTAAGTTGAATAGCATTCTATATGTGCACATATCTGACATATTTTACCTAGCAGGAGGTAATAAAATATTACCATAATGGCCACAACATATTGTGCTGACGGTATCCTCCTGTACTGTTTATCTATTTGCTAATGGACAGAAATAGTCAGAGTGAAGGTTATATCGGCTAAAGCACTGTCCAAGCTGAATGCATACAGTAGATAATAAGGGGACGTCATTGGGTCGTCCTCTAAGTGTGCTTATTGGAGCAAACTGAAACTGTTCCAGTAGAAAAACACTATTTGGACAACCTTTGTCAGCGCTGGTGGTGCTGTGCAGGTGTGGTTGTGTGTAATTACAGTGTGTGTGTTTGCTTGTAATTAAGTCAGGCCCACGGAGTCAGCACCCAGGCTAGTCTAGGCTTCATGTTGCAGGGCTCCAAAACAGAGGCTCTCATGATTTAATTACCACACAAACATACACACATGTAGACACACACACAGAAAACACTGAGCCAACTGACTGTGTCTCACACCCTCTCACACAGCCCTCTGTATTCCCTCCTCGTTTGTTACTCAGTGGCCTTTGCCAGCCCTCCACAAATTCAGTGGCTTTGTGAGGTGCGTGAGGGTGGCCACCATGGCAGGGAATTAACCCTGCTGTATGGAGCCACCTAACCCGTCTGTAGGACATTATTGCCTGTGTGTTGTGCGTTTCAGCCCAGCGAGCGCAGTAACAATTGCGTATATCAGCATCGATACAGATCAAGCCTGACGAGGGAAAAAGTCAGACTCCCTCAGCCAGACTGAAGCCGGGACTGGTGGACTGATTAGTCCACAGCGGCTGCTGGTTGCTGGGGGGATAAATGTTTCTTCGTATGACTGTGGCTGTGAAAGGCAGAAGCAGCTGCTGCTGTGTCACTGCCCCTGGGCTGCGGAGGGGGACTGTGGAGATACAGGGCTCCTTCCCCTCCTTCTCCCACTAGCCCTGCCATTACTTCCTTCCTCTATCTATCTCCACCTAACCTCCTTCCCTGTCTTTCCTCCTTCTCCTCTTTCTCTCCCTTCTTTCTCAGCAGCACTGAAACAACCAGCACCAACAGGCAGAAGATAATACAAGGACACACACACACACACACACACACACACACACACACACACACACACACACACACACACACCCAGCAGTGGTGTACTCTCACGTGTACTGCTTGGTTTTCTGTGTGTGGGCTCGAATACAAAAGGCTGGTCCTTCTTATCTTTGCCTGTTGTCTTTATGCCCTTGTGTGTGTGTATGCCTGTGCAAGCTTTGGAAGAAAGTAGAAGAGAATCCATCAACATACAAATGTGTGAAAGTGCTTGTGGCTTTTTCTTGTTTTCCATGATGAGTAGGGTTTTTTTCACTGGCCTGTCTCTCAACTCAGCACGGCACTAATAGGCATTCTGCAAGCCATTCTGCTCTACAATTAGCCGAAAACCATGGGAAAAACATTGATAAACAAAGATGAAACAATCCACGCCTTGCCCGTCACAAAGCCCTCAATCGAAGTCAAATGCTATTATCATCTCGGCAATGCATTTCGGCAGGTGGAAGCTCGCTCTGCCAAACAGACACTACTATGCCCTTGAAACACATCAAACAAAAGCAGATGCAAGTACTTGTTTTTTCAAACACTTATTAAAAGCCCATATAGGCCATTTATGTGGGTGTTGTTACTGGAACCAGAGCTAAAGCGGCGGTGGGTGCTTCATCCTTGTCCACACAGCGCTCTGGCACTGTGGGCCCGTGGCGGTTGCCCATAGTTTTATGTCAGAGCCAGAGACAGGGACTGCAGCCACCACCAGGGCTGACAAGCTTCATCATCCAGCAAACACACTCATCTATCTTGAGTTGGCCGCAGAGTAGAAGAGATGGCTTGAGGAATTTAAAAAAAAAAAAGGACATGAATTTTTCTCTTTTTCTCCCTTTTTTATTTTCTCATTGGCTTTCTAACTGTCCCCCCCATCTCCCATTCCCTAGATTTCTCTCATTTCAGGCTATTTCTTTCTTGAAAATGTTTACACTCGAAACCCCACCAGCCTACTCCCTGAAGCCTGATGCCTTTGAACATTATTCTTCGCCTCAACAGATCAATATCAACAACATTCCCCATCCATCTGTTCACAATCACTAAAAAATCTTTATAGTAAAGTTGTTGTTTTTTAAACCTCAAAAACTCTCTGGAATCTGATGAAACGTGTGTCCAGGTCCTCCATTTGGTTTTGCTTCCAGACCTGAAAATATCTCTTGAAATCATATAAAGCCCTTAATTTCTTGCCAATAATCGAAGTGTGACTGTTATGAAATGCTCACATTCCCCATCACAGCAGTCACTCACAGTTGATGGAAATCCAAATTACACACTGGAAATTTGGACGAGGGAGCGAGTTGCATCACAGCAGCAGACAGACAGCATGTTGTACTGGTCAAACAAGTGCTGTGCCAGCACTCTGTTTTACATCAGAGACAGTCAACAGGAGTCAAGGAGGGGAATTGGAGGTTGACTGGTGGCTTGCTTCACTGGATTCAGTGAGTTTTACAAGGTCTCTGTCAATAGTACTGACAAGCTACAAGCGACATTTCTGCACTCTTGGCTGCACTGGGGAACATTTTGGTCTCTATACTGAAACCCACTGGGTGGAGACTAACACTAATAATTCCCAGTGGGCGTGCACAGTAGTTTACAGTATACATTTGCACAGTGATAAAATGCAGGAATAAAAACCGGGGTTAAAGTGCAACAGAATATGCTCCAATTAGAGCGCAGAAGAGGAACCCAGCTTTGACGAAGCTTGGAAAACACCTTGAAAGAAACAAACTGAAGCCTATTAAAAATATATATATATAAACATGTATTGAATAAGATTTTTCTGACCTTAAATGAGACCAAAAAATATTCCTGGAAAATTTGTGAAAGTTCCCCCGAGGTTGTGTTTTGTGAGTCAGGTTAATTTAAAATATTTTTGTTCTCTCTGTTTCTTTTCAGTCATGGAATGTGTCTGTCTACAGGTAAATATATAAAAAATAATCAATCAAATTAAATACTTTTGTGTGGAAGGCAAGTTTTTCTCATCCTCTGGCCTTGGCGTCGCCAGCCATGAAGAACTATTTTACAAAAAGATCCCATTCTTCATTCCACAGCAGACTTACATGACTCACGATTATTGTCTGACAACAGCTCTGCATTATGTTTCCCCTCCCTCCATCCCCGTCTCCACCGCTGTGGTTTCTGCCTGATCAATGTGGCTTCTTAGCAACTCCATCTCTTTCTAATTAAGATATTTGACTGTGTTGTCCTCAAGGATTCCACAGAAAGGTCAAGCTGACTTTCCTTCCATTTAGGTCTCAGAACATTCATAAAGGTCTTGCTCGACACAATGACGGCGATCTCGCCCCAGTATCTCCACGTGACAGAAATGTCAGCGACTGATGACATTAGGGATTTGGGGGAAGTGCGAGACGTTGGCTCTAGCCCTGCTCGACCCGCTCCAGCTCCATCAGACTCAGTTAGTGGCGTAATCACCTCATGTTTCATCAGAGCTCTCCGATGGGACAAATGATCGCTATAAAACACAAGGAAACAAATTAAACACCGGTGTCAAGATTTTAATGGTTCCAATTAGTCAACACTTTGGTGAATGTGTGTTATTAAGAATGATAGTGTGGAACTTCTAATCTGCAAATTCCACCTAGTTTGCTGCAGTAAAAACTAATGTGTGTGACAGGTTTTACACTTGTCTAACAAGCCTTACATTACTGTAACTAGTGTTGATAAAGTATACTGTACATGATATGAGAGCAGGCTTACATCACCGCACCAAACCCACACCCACACACACACACTCATTTCTCCTCACACCAGCAACATCAATGAGGCTTATCTTATTTTCATGCTGAAAAGAGTAGCAACTAAATATCAAGTAATGCATATATTTTATGTAAACATATTTTTTCTGCTCTGTCTGTAAATGGGTGGATGCTTCTCATTAGAAAAAAACTCACAGAAACAACTGGATGGTAAATATTCCACACTTTTTTTTTTCTTTTTTCTTACTTTTGGTTTCCTTAAACTTGCTATCAGAACTGCGAGTTGTGATTTGAATGCACCAGCCAGCCATCTGCCAGCAGCTCCTGACTGATTTGTTCCCAGATTACATCTTTTGGAACGTTATTCTTTTGGCACCGTCTCCCTTCGCTGTGATGGTCTGATTCCAGACTGAGACAGTAACCAATCAGTTACCCTTAGAAGGCTTTCCAAATGTTGTGGAACCGGCCAGAACTACTTCACTGTTTCTATTATTCTATAGAAACAAACCTTTTCTCTTTTTTTAACTTAATACTGCAGGTGTGACGTCATTTTGCATTCTAGCAGTAACAATAGTAAACAGCCAGACTAGCAGCACTGCAGGACTGTAATACTCATTGTAAAGAAGATCAAACTGTTTTATACATAAACCATCATCTACCAATAGTGGTGCTTGATGAAATGTCAATGGGAGTTCAAATGGCCACTTGTTGGGCTTGTAAGAGTCAAAGGATCACAACAGTCACTTTGATTCTTCTCCCGGAGATGATGAATATATGTACAAAATGTCATGATAACCAATCATATACTTGTTGACATATTTAACCTTTACACACTGTACATATTGACCTGTCATAGTATCACCTGATAATTAGTTTGTATTCCAAATTTGTGAACCACAAATATATTTGGTATTAACAAATACCTTATTATCATGAATAGATGGTGATTAATCTTTAATTAAAAGTGAGACAACAGAGGGAGTTTTTAATTACTATGCTATTTGTTTAAGGAGAAAAAACATGCACTACCGCATTATATTGTGGTTTTATGTTACCTAACACATGAGAACATAACTGCCGATGATGATTGCATTTCATTTTATGGAATGTGAAGAATGCAACAACATTTTTGTCATTTTTTAACAAATTAAAAAAAGTCAAATTCTCTCTCTCTCTCTCTCTCTCTCTCTCTCTCTCTCTCTCTCTCTCTCTCGCTCTCGCTCTCGCTCGCTCGCTCTCTCTCTCGAAAATTAATAAGATTCGAGGCTAAAGGAATTGTGTTTAGAGTGTCTTTACTGCTGTGAAAACACGGGTCAAATTTGACTTGAACATTATGTGAGGGTTAATTCTGTAACCAAAGATTGTCATTCTTTGAGCTGTACAGAAATAAACAGTAAATTAAACTAGCATGACTAATAAATATCAAAGCAGTACGCTATAAAAAGAAAGGAGAAAATCAAAGTTTGTTACCATGAAATTTAAAACACACACACATGTACACACACACACACACGCTCCTTCAACAACCCTTTGTAGAACAAGAAAGACAGAAACAAATTAAAATGATAACCTGAAGACATTAACGAAATGAGCAGCCAATGTTAAGTAACAACAAGCATGCAACAAGCTGAAAAAGTACAATATGCATAAACGAGAGTGAGGCAACTGGAATAAATTTCACTAAATTTATCTCTGCGGCCTTTTCTGAGTGCATCGCATCAGTCTGCCCATTAAGACATAAAGTAATGTATTCTTTGGCCGAACATTAGCACACGTCCCTGAGACATACTGGACTTTGGTCCGCAGAGTACAAGGCTCCAGTGATTGCTGAAGATATTACACACCACAGGCTCATTAGCCAAATGGAACCGGAATAAATGCTTTTGCTACTCAAAGAGTTAGCTGGCTTCGGAGGTCTGAAAAAGGCTGGATTGCAGAGGAATCCGATTGAGCCTTCCTATTGATTTGTCGAGGAATATGTTCGCCCGCATCTGATCTTAAGGCTAAGCCCCGGCTAAGACCTACACCTTGCATACCTCTCACCAGCACCCACCTCCAGCTGCTCCCTCATCCTCCTCTCTCTCCCACCCCACCTTAGGTTATTGAGCTCGACACTGCAGGCAGTTGAGGGCAAATCAGGTCTCTTCTTCCCTCATCTCAGCATGTCTCTCTCTACACATATTGACGAACAGGCTTTCCAACTTGCCGTGACCCGTTGGGAGGTGCTGCTCTTGCTTTCTCAACCTACCCACAATCTCAGCCCTTCCATCCCAAACCCCTCCTGCCCCTGCACCTACCTCTGCTTCCTCAGCTAAAATGCCTTGAGGGAATAGAGGAAGGGCAGAGAAGACAGACGGCGAGAAAGTGTGCACGCAGATGATAAGGTGACTGTGTGTGCGTGTATGTGTGTGTGTGTGTGTGTGTGTGTGTGTGTTTAGGCGTCTGTGCATGTCTGAGCCTGTGTGTGAGAGCTGGTGTTTGTGTCTCAGAGCGCTGGCATGTTAGCGTGCGAGCGAGACATGCTATGTCAGATTCAAGTAAAAAACCATAGAGAGATAGAGGCAGAGGCAGAGACTTGAAAGCACGCCGCCGCCACTGACGCTGAAGGTGTGCGGCTGTGTGTGAATGATAGAACGCTTGTGTCGCTCATCATCTTTCTGCTCACGGCTGCGGTTAATTATTCACCGGGGTTGTGCTGCAGAGATGAACTGAGGGGCTTTGGGATAAAGGCACTGGAGGAGGAAGATGAAATTATAAAATCCTAATGACGGAACTCTGGCTGAATGGTAATTTCTTAAATTGATTTTGAAGAGGTGCCCAGACAGAACCGGCATGGAGAGACATTGAGATGGGGAGAAGGAGAGGTTTCCTTCCTCGTCTCTCTCCGCTCTCTTTCACTCTCTCTCTCTCTGGACGTGTTCCAGCCATCCTCACCTCTGGCCTAATCTCCCTTTTTATCCCTCACTTAAGCTTCATCCCCACACGTCTGTCCTTTTGTTTCAATCTCTTCTACTTAACCTCAACTTCTCACCTCGTTCTACCCACGTTTCCTATTCACATATCTCTACGATGTGATTATCTTATTAGCTATTGTCTCATTTTACTCCTCAGTCATAATATATATCAGACCTAAAATTTCAGGTCTCAGTCCTCTTTGAAGTGAACCATAATGTGGTTTATTTGGACTCTAAATGTAGGGAGTAAAATGTATTATAAAAATGGTTGGCTGCAGCAGAATTTAAGGCACAGGATGTGAGTGGTAGTAAATGACTAATCATACAAATCACTGGTCATTCCATTTAAAGGAATAGTTCCTAAAAATGTGCTTGTCTACTCTCTAAGACTTATATGACAATGATTGATGCCACTTATTATTGATCTTCTCAATTAGACACAATAAGCATGTTTCCCAAAGTGTTTATCTATTCTTCTTATCCTCTTTGGTTGTACACAATACAATAAAATACTAAAACCATCATATTTACAACACAAGGAGACCCTCTCCATATTCCGAGCTGTTTAGAATTGTTAATTAGGATGTTGGGTAAAACCAGCTCTGCTTCAAAATTCAAATAGGTTTGTGCTATCGTGCCAGTTAATGATATTTCAGTCTGCTAGATATTAATTCAATAACGCAGCAATAAGCCCACCACCTTTACTGTGGTGTGAAGAACAAAATATACAACAATATGAATTACAATAAATTAAAATTAATTAAAAAATGAGGACTGAAGAAACTTTTGCAATTAGGACCAGGTCAAATTTAAAGACCCAGATGGATGGATGGATAGATGGATAGATGGATAGATGGAAAAATGGATAGATGGATAAATGGATAGATAGATAGATAGATAGATAGATAGATAGATAGATAGATAGATAGATAGATAGATAGATAGATGTAGAATCAGCTTGATGTGGGAAAGTAAATGTATACTGTTCTCCTTGAACTCAATAGCTACTACTGAGTTGCCATTGAGTAAAGCACTTAACCTTCAACTACTCTAGTGGAGTAGCTCAGCTGATCTGTATGCAAGGATCAGTGGATGCTGAATTTATTTGAATTAAAATGACTCTATTTCCACTTTTACACCACCTGTACGACATACAAATACATACCGCTTTGATCTTCACCCTGCAAATATCCCCCTCCCTCTGTCAGCTAGGGTTTCTCTGCAGCTTCCACTTCTCCCTCACCTCCCTGTCTATCTTCCCTCTTATTCTCTGTGACCACCACACCATCCTGGCAGGGCCTGTGCTCAAGATCATTATTAAAAGCCTGTTTGCACACTCCCTTCAGCAAACAGCACACAGGTTTTAATACCAATGAAATACTGCTGCAAATCATGTGAAATAGTATTAGAATGAGTAAACAGAGGCATTTCATGGCTACCGTTCAGCTGTTCAGCCCTTCACAAGAACTTGACGGCCCTTCAACCTCTCTAGCTCAGAACTTGTTCTTTTTCGCAGACCTTAACAATCCTTCAACATCTCTCACGTACATTTGTTTCCTCTTGCAATTTTCGCTCGGTTTACGTCCGGTTTGGCACCTTAGAGTTACCCTGTTATCCACGCAGCGGCCCGCAGAGGAGAGCGAAAGGCCCGGTGATTGACAGAGATAAGGCCTCTAATTAGAAGCAGTGATTGGGGGCTCTAGAGGGGGCTTAGCTTCCTGGCAGGCAGAGACAGAGGAGACAGAGACGTATCCAGGGCACCCAACCCCTCTGCAATTAGGCACACATCTGCTATCAGCGATCAGCTCAGTGTCCCTGGAACAGGGAGACATTCTGCAGCACGTTGCCTGTCAATGTCATTCATTGTCCCTTTTTCCTTCCCTTTTCAACCCACTGCCACCGCACCCGATAAATTGGGGAGATACTGATAGTGCCACACAGACACAAACACACATGCACGCGGCAATAAAGCACAGGATGAATATTCATACAGCGTTTTGAGCAGGCACAAAGGAGGACGGAGAGACAGCCAAGCAAATACACAGTCATGCATATACTGTTTATAGTGCATACACATGTTCAGTCATGGCTGAATACACTGATGCAAAGAGTTAAGATGCCCAAACGCATCTTGGATTTGAAGGTCTTGTTAACAGTTTAAAATTATATGCGCAGAGACTTCACCAGAGGATGTGCTAAAGTAAATGGGATAAGCGCATACAAACAAGAATAGGGCACTACATCAATATATGCAGACATTTAACATACCATTAGCATGCACAAGCCTGACTCAGTGCTCTTACCGCAGGCTCTGAATTTACAGTGTTAAAGTACAACCAGCCTGCAGAGATTTTACAGCCGGGGCGAAATGTCACATCATCTCAGCGCCAAGTTTTATGACTCTAATCTGTGCAGCTGACACAGACGCAGCACCCACTAGCATGTTCAGAATGGAATAATAGTACATTATGACACACAAGAGCATACATCACGGGAGTTCTTTGCAGCTGGAGCGTGTTGTCGGATCTAGCCAATTTATGAGCCAATATGTCTCCAGCCTAATTCCAAATATGAGGGAGCCGTCATTTGAATAATCTACACAGGGAGCGGGAAAGGCTAAGGGATATTTAACATGATGAATAAGCCAGAGCCATACAACTTTTGCTATCTGTTCACGTCTTAAATCGAGCGTCCTAGCCAGGGGAAGAGAGGCGAGACTGTGGTTAGAAAAAGTCCACATCTGTCTGGGGTTTTTAGGAGAAAGGAGAGGAAAGGCCAGACGGTTGGAGTGAAGAAACTTCAGGAGTGAGACCCAGGGGGGTGGTTACGCATACCCTCCAACTAAAGAGATTTCTCAACAGAGACATCCGCTGTAAAGGCAAATTAGTCTAGAACCAGAAGTAATCCATGTCAGTGAAACTGGCCATGGGTGTTTTCTCTCCGGGGAGCCAGGTCTTTATTATAGCCCTGCTCTTTAATATCACACTCAAGTCTTTGCCAGGAGACCGGTCGCCCCAGCAACAAAGAAATTTGGCTTTAACATGCTCTTTTAAACATTCTCTCAAGCCTCCCCTAGACAGTGCTGTTTTAAGTAATTATAATAAAAAAAGCCATGTTTTGTAGGTTCAGTTCTGATTCAAAGCACTTGTTCTCTCTTGCTGTTTAAACACGAACAATGTGAGCTTAGCCTTAAACAAATGACCTTGAGCGAGGTGTGCTCCGCAAATGCTCGGCATAATAGGGAGCGGGGAAGAAGATTCTTAGTTCTGTGTGAGGTGAGGGGGGCAGAGCCGTATTCCCTAGCGCAGGTCAGACAGGCTCGATGAAATAAGGAAGAAATCGGGACAGCAAAGATGTAGAGGCAAGAGAGGGAGACAGGAGGAGAGGAATCTGTGAGTTCATTCAAGGAGAGAAATGGGAGAATTGGAGCATTTCCCCCTTGTGGATACTTCTCTTTTCAACATTTATGAAAAAAACAGAGATAGACAAGAGAGAAAGAAAGGGGAAGAAAAAAGACAACAGGACATGTATTCATTAAGCCTGTGTTTGTGTTCGTCACTCACGTTGATTTCTGTTACCCGATGCATCTGTAGAGCTAAGGCAGCATCTCTTTGGCATATTCAGGCAAAATCCCTCCTCTACTGATTCATGTTAGTCCAGCCAAGGGAGAAATGAGGTACAGCAAACAAGGTATGCTTGTTGGCTCAGTGGGTAAATGCCAGTGGTAGCTTTGAAACTTTGCTACTCCACACAAATTCAGCAGGATGAAATCAATATGTTTCTCTGTATGAACATGCAAACATTGCCAGGTAACTAAAATAACTTGTTCTTTTGTAGCACGCTGGGTCTGAGCTGACTGTTTCAAGCCAATATATAAATTATGTTCCCACCTAGACAATAAACAGCAGCACAGAAATGGAAGCCATCCTCCAATCCATCATCCTTTTACACAAGTCAAAGCAACATATAGTAGCTAGCCGGTAGCAGTGGTGTCTGGCTGAGGTAAATTACACAGTTTTTTGTGCAATACATGTCATCCATAAGATTAATGAGTACTGTGAAAATTAAATAACTATTCTTTTGTTCATCAAAATTGAGTATCTGCGACATAGTGTAGTGATTTTCAACACCTCACTGTTTGATAATACAATATGGTTATAATCACCTATTATCTGTTAACATTGAATGTACTGCATGGTTCGTTCTCCCATGAGTCAATATGCTGCTATGAGCACTCGGGTATGATTTTAATGTATATGTCTTAATCTTTTTATAGATAGGAACCAAGAACAACCTCCTAAATAGGTGTATATGTCCTTTAACGCATTATCAAGTTAGTATACCAACACCCAGCTAAAATATGAAATAGACATTCAGGTGTGATTCGAGAAATCTTAACAGTCAAAATATATACTGGCCAAATGACATACTGGCACATATACAGTACCATACATGCACAGCACAAAGCCAATTTAATAAAATCTTCACCACATGCAATATTAGAGAATCTGAAAGTACTTCTCTGCTGCATGCAAACTGGGTAAAGCATTGAATGCCTCGTTATTATAATTGGGGAGCTCTAGCATCTTCAACTGTTAGCAGGCTGCTTTTGTGCCGCCTTCCTCTGGCTCCTTCTCTCCTACTCTTGTCGAGATGCATTTTACGTTTCCATCTTTTGGTGTGTGATAATTTAAAGCATTGCTTGTGATATGCGCAGGCACTGGAGTCTCAAAGAATCTGTGACTGTGAGACAGCGTGAAGGCTGAGTATTTATGAATGGATTTTTCCCACTCTTGTCTCTTTGCCTCCTCTCTTTTTCTCTCTTTCTTTCTGCCTCTCAGCCCCCACCAGAGTCAGTATGCGGCAACCCATTGTATGTGACATTCAGTCTCAGTGTGAAAACAGATGGGTAATTTTGTTTGTATGGATGGTGAAGCTATGTGGGTGTGTGTGTTTCTGTCTGTGTATGAGGAAAGTGGGAGAGGGAGAGCTGAAGAACAGGGAATAATTTATGACCGCTGTACCCTATAATTAGCAAAAACTAAATTGCGTGTCAATGTAGGAGGCAGTTAAATACGGCCCCACTTCTGTCAAAGGCCATTACGAGCCTCAAAAAGAACTACAGTAGCAGTCGACAGTGCATTACCACCGACTCCCTCTCTGAACTGGAAAAATAGGATTGCTAAAACGGGAGCCCACAGCCTGAATGAATTACGCCCAGTTTGGGGAGAACAAAATGCCAATAACTTTTTGATGAATTGCTAATTCTGTATTAATTTTTGGGCTTTTAATCTGTTAATAAAAACGACACCGCAGCCCAAAGGCAGAATCACATTGTCAAAAAAAGACAGCAAATTGCTGTTTTTTAATTCTTTCTCTATACACTCTGTTGCTTTTGAAGGTGCAAGCTACCCTCAGGTGTGTGTGTATGTGTATGTGGTATGCATCAGCATAGCACTTCCACAGATGGAGGCTGTCCTCATTTGAAAAAGCTGGCAGCGGTTGGCTGATTGATCAGATTGACTTTTCAGCTCACAGCAACTCCCCCAAGATTCATCTAAAACCTTGAGTAAAGATGGGACAATATTTTTCTAACTCTTCAAATCAATTCACAACGCGGTGTTCACAATGTGTTCCAGGCAGCAGATCAGATAATGAAAAAAGAACTTTGACAAGAACTAAGTGTGATTTTGCAAGAAATGTGATTTCATTTTAAGCTGGAGGTCTTTAAGCCAGTCTTGCAAAGCTTAAACATCAGTGAATACTCTAACATGTCCTAATACAGTTTCATTACAAGGTTTGCTGCAATATGTAAGATCAGAATGAGGACAATTCAATTAGTCATGATACTCTTAAATAATGAAATATGCATACTGATTGATGGCCTGAGGAGTCTGTTAAAGTGATTTAACTCAACATTTGACATAAATGTCTCAAAGTTGAAAAAATGTTCAGACCTTTACCTTTAATATACAAATAGACCTTATGAAATGTACTGGCTGATATATTTTATACCAAACCCAAGTAGCTGGAGGATTATTATTTCACAGTCACTGTATCTGCAACTGGATTTATAGTTTACATGTAAAGAACTGACCTTGTTGTGATCCAGGACAAATCACAGTTTGAATTACCGCTGTGACTTGAAAGATTTGATCTGTTCAGCCATGGACTTTGACCTCCTCACAGTGACTTATCCTCTTGTGAATCCCAGCAATCACAGGTGTCACATTTCCTGTTGAAAAAGGAAAAAAAGTTTTCATACATCAATAAATGATCTGCCTTGTTGCAGAGAGGATTCTTGACTGGATGTATGTAATAACCTCAAGAAATGACTGCATTGACCTTTTTTCTAAATAAAAAGGCCACATTAGTTTGACCTCTGCAGTTGCACACAAGTACAGCTGCTGGCTAGGTATCTGTCAAAGATACCAGATTTAAGATTTGCAGGAATGCAGAAAAAAACTGGCCACTTTCTGAAGAGTGGTCAAGTGGAGGCAAACCTCAATAGTCTTCTCTGAAACTGCAGGGCTCTGTGCTTTACCAACCTGATAGTGATGTGACACTTTCAACGCAATTGCTGGTGAAAAACTGTCATAGGTCTTGGAGGTGAAGGTGAGCCACTGATTGCTTCTGATTACAGCAACACATTAAAGTGCTGCAAATGAAGTACTGCTGCACGTTTTGTTTTTTTTTTGCCTCCAGATGCACATCATCACATTTTTACATCACAATATATTGTATTATGACCTATTGTCAGATACATGCTTTTACAGACCCCTTGGCACTCAAGTCTGACTGGGCCCTTTGCCATCTGGCCCCACTGGTTGTTGTAACTTCCTTCCCGATAAGCTGAGGCTGGTGAATTCAGCAACACAACATTATAAATCATTACTCATAAACCAACACATAACATAGCATTTACAGGCTTCTGTGGAGATTGATTTTGTACAAATTCCTCTTTGTATTTCTTGAGTTTAATTGTTCACAGCCACATAATTAATACCTCAGATTTTAATTGCTTATCTTAATGGCTCCTCTGCATTGTTGATCGTTTGTAAATTACTGTGTAGCTTTGTATGAGAGGCATGACATAACAGAAGTTTATTAGTGTGCCCCATCTGGCTGGGGGGCCTCTGCAGGGTTGTTTACATCAGACAACCTGATGTTGGTGTCATTTTTTTGACGCCTGGCTTCAGATCTTACTAATTGATAAGAAGACGCCTACATTAAGAATAGCATGTGCGATCATCTTGAAGTGGAAGTGAAGTGGTGCGCATGAACAAATCCATTGCATAGAAAGGTCTTAGCGGCACAGTAGTTCTTGAACATAACATCACAAATTATTAAATAAATTACTATTAATATAATGCAATGGTGCAAGTAAGCCTTTTACAGTAAGAGATTTCTAAAAATGGCAGCTATGATATAATCACTCAGTTTAGTTAGTGCACCAAATTAAATTTAAAGACAGCTATTATAGCACTCTGGCATTAAAGCCACCCACTACAGATTACTGTCCTGTGACCTTTTGGCTGTCATCCTGGACCACTATGTTGCAGCAGTGGTGGCAGGGAACACAGTGCCAAAGATTTCAAGTTTGCTAAATTCTGGACTTCAGGCTCAGAGGAGAGGAGAGGAAAGTACTGCATTATAGACGTCATGAGCTGTCTAGTAAAATAAGTCCGTTTTTAGTTTGTTTGATTCTGAGTATCTTCAATATTATTCTTAAAGGCCTCTCATAGCCACAAAGGTGTTTTCAGTACTGCAGCTGATTACACCTTTACTGTGAGGTGGAGATATGCAGGATATTTATGGTGTGCTTTACTCAAGTCAGAGGTCAGAAATGTCCATGTTGAAAATTCCAAATTCCATGTTTAAAGCTTCTCAGGATGATAAATGCAAACAAACCACATGACTGACCTCGAGAAACCACATATATATATTTATATTTGCAAAGCTTCCGATTCCCTTTGACATTGTTCTGAATATATAATCAGTTTTCTTTTATTTACAGTGTTTTCAGACAGGTGAAATGACTGTATGGCCTGAAGTTGATTACTTACCATTAGCAGCGACAGTGACAGACACTGTCACATCGTTGACCTCAATGTTATGCAATATTGTGTCTGCCTTAGCAGGTGTAGCGGGAGTTGTCAATCAAACATAGTCCTGAGAAGTTGTCTCATCAGGCAACATAAGTGAAAACACCTGTGTGTGTGTGTGTGTGTGTGTGTGTGTGTGTGTGTGTGTGTGTGTGTGTGTGTGCATGTGTGTGGAAGTGTGTAGGGTCTTCTGTATCACATTATAGTGAGTTTTCTGCTCATATGCTAAGATAAATGTGTATCTTCTTGATAGCAAGCGCATTTTGTTAGCAATCAGCAACACCGTATGTGTTAATGGCTCACAGCTGGAGAAGAATGTCATGTTACAGCAGCCTTAATCATGTGTGTTTATGTCTGTACAGCATTGTTGGGTTCGTAATTTTACAACATTACCTAGTAACAAACTACAATAATGTCATTATTTTTTCATGAGAGATTTCAATATGAACTGAGCTAAATACATTACACTCACTAATCCCAGTAACACTCTTTCACTTTGACTCTTTGGTAGATCAGTTTGTTTGTTGTTTTTTAAGGGTTGATATCAGTCTCATCTCTGTGCGTCATGGACAGACTGTTCCACGATGTGTAAGCTTGGGGTAGGAGCTGAATGCCTGATAGAAATTGTTGTGTTATATATTGTGCCTTCTAATTTGTCTAGGTGAGTGGCTCTCAAAGTAAGAGGGTAATAATTTATTTTCACTATAATTATATCCCTTTCTGTAATAAAGCACCTAAACGCAAAATCTTATCAAAAGGGGGATCGTGGTCTAAGTTGTGGTAGTTTTAGGGGTCCTTGACATGAAAAACCACATGAGAACTACTGGTCTAGCTGACCACTGGTAAGCCTACTGTAAAGAATCACTGGGTTTTGTTCAGAGTTGCAGGGTGTGTGAATGCCACTGCTTCACTGTGACGATGGAATTTCTTTATTTCATTAAAATCTTGAAATCACTCCCTCATGTACTACCACCTAGATATTTGACACTCAGTAGTTTACTCTATAGTGAAGAGTAATCTCATCATTATTAACATCATCCACTGACAGGTGCAGTGTCACATAACTGCTGCTTTCTCATCTGTAAAATACAGTGCATTGACGTGTGGGAATCTTTAATGGCACTACAGTTTTCATTAAGTTCACCTTATGAATTTGGAAACTCAAATGGCTTCGGTGTGCACTAAAGTAAATGGGGAGTAATGTTGGACACAACCCTGCATTCATTACATTCACATTGTTCAGATTCACTGTGCTGAGTGCAGTCAAAAGGGAGAAATAAGATATTAGAATTTGATTATATTTTCCAAATTACATGCTCAACACTGCTGTACGTGCAAGCACACAGCCAAATGATCCCATCTACAATAATTACACATAAAGTCTGCGGACCAATGAGCTGGTTCACAACAACATGCCAAAAGCTACAGCAGTCTGTTCACAGTAACACAGTCCAGAGTTTCTAGTAAAGCATGACCAGCAAGCAGTCGAAGAAAAGCCTGAAAAAAAGGTCTTCTGCAGAGTACAGTATGAGTCATGTCTCATAAAAACTGATTACAGCTGTATGATTATTTTGGTGTAATAAAGTTCTTCAGAGGTCTAATTTCTACAATGTTCCGGTGAGTAAATATAATTTGGATGAGACCTTTTCCAGGGATGCACAACACTTGTAAAGTTCACCTCCACAGAAGCAGTTGCCAAGAAATTTGAAACACTTCGGGGAGTTGCACAGCAAACAATTGTCTAATCCTAAGTGAAATATTGTTTTCCATTTCATTATCCAACAAAGCAGGTGATGCCTTCAGCAAACAACCTGCCTGTGAGACACATTCAAAGTTCTGCAACATTTTGTCAAATGCCCTGTTTCACGTCACAGATGTGAACAGAGTCTGACATCCTTGTCTGCCACCAAACACCTCCACCTAAGCTAAATGATCTTGTATTTGGTTTTAAAAACCTATCATCCCTTAAATGGGGAACATTTCTCACAGCATCAATATATTTTCTTCACTAGCTTTTTTTAAATGGAAGATTAGTTTTTAAGACTGAATGTAAGATAAAATGACTTGTTGAAAGGGACGTTTTATTCCTTCCAGCCTGTTTTCACTCTCAACATAAATCCCTGGCTGCTAATATTTAAATGTGTTTTCCTTTACTAAAAGGTATCCATTTTAACTCCCAGTTCATTAACAGCACTTCAAATCCTCCCTGTATCGTATCTCTTTTGCCTTTTTCTTCACTCACATGGAACAGCAACCCCTTGCTCTCTTGCATTAATCCCTCTCTCCGTCTCCCTCCGTCTCATCTCCTCGCTCATTTCTTTCCTTTACTTTTTTCCTCTGAGGACGGTGCATGAAGGTGACTGGTCTTGCCCTTTTACCTGCCAGTGCACATCTGTTTTATGCAAAGCAGCAGGGCGAGTGGGTGTTTAATGGAGAGAGAAAACAAAGTGAGCTTTAGTGGTCAAACACTACCTTACAGATTACAATTCTGAGGATCCTTACTTGCTGTGTTCTCAGCTACATGTGCGGCATTAACACAATACAGAAATGATAAATACTGAATAGGACCTCTGAGGTTTTGATGTCTTTGGGAAGTCATAATACCCTCAAGAGGAATGGAAAGCAAACAGAACGGCGGCGTGACTGGAATGAGGTATGGATGCCACCTCCCTTAAGGCGGCCAGATTAGAAATGGCGACAGTGAACACAGGCGGAAGAATTGCAAGGCATGGCAAAAGAGCAAGCTGGGGAGGGGGAGAGGGGTGAAGGGGAAGGAGGAGGAGGATGAGGGGGGGGGGGTTATTGACACAAAGATTAAATGGATCTCCCTGTAAAACCTCTGGATAAAAATCACTTCTGTCCCTGGGTGATCATACACCCAAATTATCATTAGAGGAATGAATATGAGAGCTGGTGTTGCACAGGGGCAAATCAATATGCCTGTTAAACTCCTGCATCGGTGCATGGGAGAATTAAAAGCTGGGGGGGTGTGTAATGGCATGTTACCATGGTACAGCGTCAATGCCATGCCAGAAATGTTTGTCTGAGTATGTGTATGTGTGTTTCTGTGTGTGTGTGCATAAAGATGGATGAGGAGTAATGGTAATCACTGCAGCACTTTGCTCTTTTGTGGCCCCTTAAATTAAAAAAATTAACAACAATCACATGAAAGGACAATCCAATTATCAGTGTGAGGGGTAGTTACAGTATGTGCTTGAAGGTGTGTTGTTTTTGGGGTGGGTTTTAACAAAAGCAATTAACAGGAAGCAAAACTTAATTATTCAGGAATTCAATTTTTATTGCTTAGGTTTAAATCTGAAGGGGCCAAAGCAGCTGGGATATTTGGTCCTGCTCCGCTGACTGCAATTTGGGAATTTTGGTAAAAGTGAGAGAAAATGAGGTTATTTAGCAAGGATGGGGTTATGTTTCCCCGATCAGAGCTGACAGGCTGGAGCACATTTTGGTTCTAAAGTGTATTTTGTGGGTCAACTGAAATGCCTTAAACTACAACCTGCAATAATTCTTAAATTGAGTGGGATTTTCTTTCACACAGACAGCACAGGAATAGCGCTGGTGAGAAGTGTTTAGTCATCCCTCACTGGATTTCTTTTGTGGTCTTAAACTATTGTTAGAAGGAGTCTCGGTCGCCTGTGGCAAAAGCCTCAATCTACTTAAAGCTGTCACACTATTTTGCTACTAATCAATATATTTATATTAACAATGCATCAGATGACTACTTATAATGTAAAAGGTGTTGCTCACAGTGACAATACCACATCTAATTATCATCTGACTAAGCTATTCCCCTCAGCTCCAACATCTGCCGGCTCATATTTTTGTTTTTACGGCAAGCAAGTCACAGATACAGCAGACAGCTGTTTTTATCAAAATACTCTAATAAACTGACTGTGCCTCACCTGCCTAGCACCAAACCACAAATAAGCTGGTGAACACAGTGGAGCATGAAGCTGCTGAAGAGTTGATGGAGACCCAAAATGAAACAAGAAGGGCTATTATGTATTATTATATATTATTATATATTATTATGGGCTTTTTCTCATTGAGCAATCAGCTCAAAATTAAAGTTAATGTTGGACAATGCCTACTGGTAGTGGAGAAAAGGATTGTGAACAAATATGATGAAGATTGATGATGAAGGAGCACCTTGGTAGCCAAATGGTTACCAGGCATGCCACATAATGGCACCCAAACCCTAACCCTGGGGGACCTATGCGGCAGCTCATTCCCCTCTCTATCTCTCCTCATTTCCTGTTGGCCTCTCTGCCATCTAAAGGCAAAAGCCCAAAAATAAATCTTTTAAAAAAAAGAAGATTGATGATGAAGATTTAGAAAACAAACACTGATGAAGACTTAAGAAATATCAATACAATTCTTTAAAAATCTTGACCAATTGTTACAGGTTTAACTCTTTTTAGGTTTGCTCCCTTCATTTTTTTTAGGCCTCTATAGATTTATGATACCAGTACATTCTGTCTTTGAATGATTATTCACAATCGCAGACATCAAAGCAGAGAGTACACTCTGTTCTTTATGGAGAGCTGAGGTGAACCCAGTTCCAGAAGTAAGAAAATCAAAATCACACTGACATTTCTAGTAACAAAAATGACTAAAAATGGAGCTCTGGAACATGAAAGTATTTCTTAGAGTTCACTCTGCTGACTAGAAAGAGATTGAATTTTTTCGTACAATATTGAATACAATTGTGTTATTGTTTTTTAGCAACACATAACACTCAGCATTTCTATCAAGCACTAGGAGGAGTAAATGCCACCATTTTCCCAGGCTGAGGCCAGCTGGGTGGTAAGCTGTGAGGGTATGACACTGACACGGTGAAAAACCAGACAGCAAGGGAAGACCACAATATTTTTTAGACAGCAGTAATTACAGCTAAACAGTTGGCAAGAAGAGAGAAGAGAGTGTGGGTGGACATCAAGGATAAGGGAGAAACTTGGTGTATACTGTGCTCATGGGTGCTGCAGTCTGAATCTTAACAAATAAATGATTGTTTAAAGTAGATAAAATCACTCAAGGTTTGAATGGAACCCTGGGAACAGTTTCATTTTTTCAATAAGGTAGATGAAAGAAATACTCTCTGAGAAATTCCATTGAGTTACAGAAGCTAGTTGAAAAGCAGCTTTAAGTGGAGTTGGGATTTTCAGCTTTCTGTACACTTCAGTAACTTTTGAATACAGCCTTATTCAGAGTGCATGTTACCAGGAAACAGAAATTACAAAGTATTTAATCAAAAAAAGTTGAACTTTTCACAGCTTAAGCCACTTAAACAGCATCATTTTTTGGACAGTACTTCAAGGGTTTCCTGTCTTGTTATGCGTCTACATTGGCCAACTAGTCATCTTCACCCCCTGTGTCAGTGACTAACTGCTGGGTGGGATGTCAGAGGGCTGCTCTTCACTTTGATGATGACTCACTGTGGCACGGTGCCTTTGATCCTCTCCCCAGCTTTGTGAATAAAGAATACACTTTGATTGACGCTGCACACATTATGGCCGTTTGAGAGTTGGCAGGGGAGAAAAAGACGTGTCTGTCATGTTGAAAAGCCCCCTGTCTCTGCCGCTGAGGGCCAAGTTGGGAGGAAAGCACTTTTGAGCTGCTTTCAACATCTAACCCTATACAATGCCTATGATGGGAGTCTACCCTGCACAGCAGCTATCCATCCTTTGTCATGTGCAGCGGGTTTGATTTCAGCAGCGTTTGATCAACGCCCACGGCTATTTAAAAGCACCGACGGCCCAAATACAGATTGGGTTAGTTACAGTTATGTGCTGAAATGAACCCTCAGTGCTTATCACACACATAATGTGACATGGCAAAGTAGAGTGAGGATCAGCCTTAATCAACCATAATGGATGATAAAATGAGCTTAGCCACTGCAACAAAACACAGGCCTCTTCTTAGTTTCAGATCCTCCTCGGTATCCTAACCCAGAACAACCTCATAAGCAATTACAAGCATATTATGCAAGGATAACAATGAAACAAGAGAATGGAAATCTAAGAGCAGCAACTATCGCACAAGACATGTGTATTGTGTTTTGACTAATTGAGGTTTGAGCCTTTGAATCACACTAAATAGGTAGAAAGGACTTAACCAGCCAAAAATAATAATGACAACAAAATGCAAAAGAGAATTGCAGCACACCAACACACGGATCTATTCAATACTGTAGATATATACACACTGTGAATAATGCATTGCAGACAAGGCTAAGCCCCAGGAGAGCAGCTGAGTCTGGAGGTTTTAATATGTTAAGGAAATGCACTAGGCGCCTAAGAGATGTTACACATATTCATCAGCGTGACTAGGGGGACTCAAACAGACATCATTGAATACAGCTAGGCTGGTTATTAGTCCCAGCAGGGCAATATGTGACACATCTGAACATCTGTCCAGGGACTATGTTATAATCAGTACACAATGTATGCGATCAGTACAGTATGTGGTTAAATAGCGTTATCAGGCTGATGATGAAAAGATGAAATTGTGACCCGCAGATTGAAATCTTGTCAGCAACCTTTCAGCTCCCTGAAAGTTTTGTGTGGGAGCATACATGCATGCGCAAAGACGTCCGTGCATGCTTTGATACTTGTGCAGTACATATATATGTGTGTGTGTGCGTGTCAAGTTTGTGTGTGTGTGTGTGTGTGTGTGTGTGTGTGTGTGTGTGTGTGTGTGTTAGAATTTTGTTCAGTTGAGCTGTGCTGAGGCTTACTGGGCGAATTCAAAGCAATCTGCCACCTCTCCCAAAACTAGCCAAGCGCTGACTGTAACACAAAGGACAGTGCAGAGCACCTGCTGAGATGATGGAGATGGCTGGCAGCCAAGGCAACATATGGGTCTCATTCTGGCCCTAATGAAGACAACCCGACATAAATATCGGACAAAATAGAGTGCTCTGGAGACCTGAACCGTCCCACTGCAGCGTTGCTGACATTGACGCAAACATTTAATCATCTTTTGGGTGTTGAGGCAGGAAAAAGGAGAGCGGAAACGTGGAAAGAAAGCAGAGTTGGGCATGTAATACAATACATTTAATGCATAACAATGCAGCTTCCCGAAAGCATAAACATCTCAGTCTTCTTTGAAGCCAACAGGTAACAGAGCATACCATCCAGAGTAGCAGGATGAAATGATTTTGGTGCTGTAAACAAGTGCTAGCTCACAGCCCTCACAAGGTGTATGAAGTGGAGTCGAGGAACAACTCAACGTTGAAAGGAAAAGCTTCTTGGAAGACTCTGACAAACATCAATCTAGCGAGAACACATGTATGTAATTAAGTTAAGTCTGTGCATGAAAGAGAATTGTTTTCATGCTTGTTCAAAAGAAGCACCTGGAAATTGCATCACTTAAACAACCCAAAAGCTTTTGATTTGGCTTTCTTTCCACGTTTAGAGAGTAGAAAAATGCTGTGCCAAAATCCTGTCCTCCCAGTGCTTCTGACTTGTCTTGTTCTTTGGCCTTAACAGGTCATTTTCCACATTTTTTTTTATAACAATTGGCAAAACTAACAATAAAAGTTGCATTAATGCCACTTGCTGCCTCAACCTTTGTGATCCATGTGGAAGTCTTGCAGCAAGTTAGGCAAGGCAGCCGTTAATAAAACTGCCTGACAAGGGAAGCTCAGGCTGTTTAGAGAGATAATGGCCTGGACCACAGACACAATAACAGTGTCCCTGTGCGAAGAAATGTTGTACTGACTGTTCACAGCCCTCCATGTGGCCTATTTATAGTGTGATATACTGTAAGTAATACATTGTAATTGAAGCATGTAAGGAAAGCTGAAACCTACAGCATGCAGTATACTATAGGACTGTGCTCTTGCAGGGGCAAAAGAAGCAAAGATGTGACATAACAGTCGTCACAGCTATCAAATTGCAGATCTACACACATTTCTTCAATTTTTCATCTAATTCTTCAGTGACAACCCTGGGCTAATCTTAAGCCTTGGGTTATACATTATAAATGCTGAACAGAAATTACAAGCAAAAAAAAAAGATCCTCATCATGTCATCATTTCACACAGACAAAGGCACTTTTCTACAGTATATGACAGACAGGATTATTAATCATCTATTACTGTCAAAGTTCATCAGCTTCCTGTTTCCAATAATACAGATGACATCTTGGGATCCATGTTTCCCTGCTGAAGTTGTAATTCCTGTGAGGTTCAAACCATCCAATTTAGCACTCTCATAGTATTTAATCTGTTCATTAAGGAAACAATCTCAAAGTCTTTTTTGATAATTAATGGCATTTAAATGATGATGTGATGTACTGTATATGTGGGAGCAGTCTTCCTTATAGCAGGTTAATGATCCACAGCATTCTGCTAATCAGTCAATTAATCACCATCTTATGAATTTAATCTCTTACTTAGACCCTGTTCTACATAATGGGTTTTACACATTCAAATCCATGCTTGGATTACAAATGAGGCTCGTTCTGGTGCCATGCTTGTCATAAACTGGGCTTACATTGACATCCTTTGAGTTTGGATGTCATTTGATGTAACATCTTTTTTTTATTCTTCTTCAATACCCAAATATATGTCATATTCAATTTCTTGCAAGGAGGCATTAGAGCTCTGTATGCTTTATGGGTATGTGACACAGTTCACGATCTTTAAGCGCAATGCTTTCATGAGGAGGAATAACCTCTCCTCACTCTTTGGATCTCATTCAGAAAACTCAAAAGCCCATTTTGCTTTGGTGATTTCACACAGAGCAGCGGGAAACAAACTCATGTTTATTTATCACGTACTTAAATCTCTCACATCAAGACCTCAGTTAGTCAAAACGGGAGTGAAATAGCAGTCTTTGATTTAGAAATGTAAACATAGTGGTTGAGCGATGTGAAATTCATTTCTCAAACTAATCAATATCACTAAAAGGTTTGCAATTGTTTTGCCAAACAATTCGGAAAATGACCTTCGGTATTTGTTTGAAACACTTGATGACAAATTTAAAGATGGTGACATTTTTTTCTTTTGGTAATGGTAATATTTTCTTAGAACCATTTTCTCTTAAAGCATCCTTTATAACTTGGGGGTATAAGTTAAAATAAATGGCTGCATTTATATAGCTTTTTTACCCAAAGCACTTTACAGTGTTTCTCACTCACCCGTTCTCACACACACACACACACACACACACACACACACAAACACACACACACGCACTGATGGCACAACCATCGGGAGCAATTTGGGGTTCAATATCTCGCTCAAGGACTCCTCGGTATTCGGACAGGAGGAGTCCGTCTGATTAGTGAACAACCAACTCTACCTCCTAAGCCACAAATGATATAATATACAGTATATATATTTAATATATGATTTATATGTACGTTTTATAGATCAGCTAAAAGCCATTAACTGCCGGGTCATGAAAATATCCTTTGTTAGACAATTTAATAAATGAATGACTTATTAATATGAATGACTGCAAACTTATGCACAGCTTCTTGTAAAGTTATAAACCCCATAGCATCTATTAATTGATTATCTTCATTCATAGCTGCATTGTTGACAAAGAATGGGATGAATACAAGCTGATGAGATTTGTTAAGCCTGACATTTCATCAAGAGTCACATTTGTGGTTCAGTCAGCCAACTCACATAGAGTAGATATTTAAATGTACGAAAATGTACGGCATTAGTGTTTGGCATCTAGGCTCTGATCTTGTTGCTCCCCACAAGGAAGCATTGATCTCACACAGCAGGGAGTGAGGAGCTACACTTCGAACTTCCCCCCTGTGGGGATATAGACTACAGGTGGATGCTGGGGTGGAGGTGGGGTTTTTGAAATGCTGTATGAACAGCAGTGGTGTCAGCACCATAGCAGAAAACAAGTATGTGAGTGTAGCAGCAGGTATACAGCAAAGTTTGAACAGAGCACTAACGGCCTAGATACACGGCCATGATCATAATGATGCATTGGATGTATGTTACAGTGCAGGGAGTATTACATGTGCATGACTATAGACTCATAAACATATGGTCCTCTAGGTTCCGTTTGACCTACATTTCTGATTGGTTTCTAGTCTCATTGAGATACAGTGAGGATACTGGCATGTATAGCAAGCCAACCTATTATTTGCTTTGGGGTGACTTTAACTAAACATTTTAGGTTCCAATTGCAGGTCTTGACATCAACCAAGAATGATCAAATATTTTGGAATGGCTACATCAGACAGTAGTTGTCATGGTTATTTGCCTATGTGTACTGAACACTAGAAGACTTTAAATAGACTTTGAAAAGACTAAAGTCGGCCACGCTCTCACATCTAAAGGCAATGTGCCATAAATCACTGAGATTTTAGTCACAGACTGTAACATTTTGCAAAGACTGGGGATCTTGCAGGGTCACTATTTGCAACACTACAACTAGATTCCTAATGAGATTATTTCCCATCTGCTCCCTGGTGAAAATGTATACAAAAGAAAAATTTAACAATGGAGCTTTTGGCTACAGTAGCCCTTGTATATGCAGTGGTTTGTTTTGAAAATCAGCCAAAAAGAAAAAGAGAAGACACAGCAGAATGTGGACACGAGCCTCGTTGAGAGAACAGGGACATGAAGGTCTGTCCGTCCTCCCTGGAGACTTGCCATGTTTACCATCTACCTGTTTCCTGCTTGGTGCTGGATAGCATACACCTATAGGGTCTATTGATTGTTGACAGTGTTCACATTATTGAACATTAGTTGCACGAGGAGCCAATAGATGCTAAAAACTAAAACCTAAAAACTTAACTTTAAAAAAAACTTCTGGTAATAATAAATATGTTTGATTTCCAAGATCCAAGCTGTGGATAAGACTTCAGACAGCTTGGACTGAGTTATATGATTACCTTACACCAAATTATCGAGTTGATGGAGTGCACTACAACTCTGCCAAAACTATCATGATTTTATTCCGACACTGGAAATTTGTCTGCGCAAGTCATTTAAGGATGGTACTAGCCAAACATCTTTTGCTTATATGAGAACTGCCAGTGCTCTCTGACTGATACAGTCATATCTTGATTTGGAACATACCTCCACTGACAGAAACACTAATGTGATATTTTGTTCTGCCTGAAGGATTCAATGACAGGAGGAACAGGAAGAAACGAAAAGAACAAAGTGACAGATAAACTCTAGTTTCTGCTCATGCCGCCTAAACTTGAACCAAAGGAGACGTTTCTGCTCAATTAACACATTTCACTGTCTTCTATCCAGCCTTGTTATCTCTCCAGGCTAATATTTAGACATGCTGTGTTATTTATGGATGAGGCCAGCACACAAGGTGGGTTCCTGCTGGCAAGTTAAGCACGCGGCATCTGTACATTTTTTTTAGAAAGTGCTTTAAACTTCCGACTGGACTGTTGATGAGGTGATGACGAGCCCCCCTCCCACACACACCATCGCCCAACCTGTCACACGCCTCAACATACACATCAGTTGGAATACTAAACAGGTCAAAACAGAAACACCTTGAAAAATCATTCAACAAAAATAGACTATAATTGGAGACTGTAAATGGAGCTTGAACTGAAGGTCAAATTAAACATGAAAGACGCTATCATTATCTGTGTGCAGTTTGACACATTTTTTGCCAGTGAGCACACATGACACATGATAGTTTACATGTGGTGTTGTGCCATGTGCTACTAATTTCTGAATACGCACCACAAAAAAAAACACTTAATGCCTCACAATGCTTCATGTATTACACAGACACCACAATCATAATTTCTGTGTTTCTTGTTTGGAAACTAACACCAGACTGACTCAGAATGTGCAGGAAATTAACTTGTTTTTCCCATTTACCCTGGCCTAAGAAGGAGATTTTGTGCTAAGCTATGCAGAAAAAAAGAAAAGAAGGTGTCGAGCAGTTAGTTACTAGATGAGACTTTAAATGGGTTTCTACAATTTCTTGTAATAAATCCTCAATTAATGGTATTCTCAAAATGAAACTACTGGTTATTATGGCTCCAAATATGCAGAATATAATAACATTAACACAGGAGCATATTGAGCCATCTACCCAGATGTTTTGTGACACACACATATAATAGAGAGGTAATGGCACACTGAAGCAATCTGACTCTAACATGTGCAATATGTTCTGTGCTATCAATAGTGAAACAGGCTGTATTTGAGCCAAACTGACACATTACTTGGCTCCTCGTATGTGGCGGGCCGTTGGCAATGAAAACTGTGTTATATGGCCCAGTAGTGCTGACAGGTTTCTTTCTCCTTCTCCTCCACCCTCCCTCTCTTCTCCTCTTTATTTCTCTCTCCTCTAGGCTGTGGAGAAGCTGGCACGTGGCAAGAGGTGGGGGGAAGGATGGATCTTCAGCCCAGTGTAAGAGCCTCCCCCCGGGGAAGCCGGCATCGGACGCAAGGCCTCATGGGCCGTTGACCTGCTGTCTCCGTGATTTATGGCGACTGGGGGCCTCTGGCCAATGCAGACTCCTCTCCTCTCTCTCCTCCGTTTCCCTTCACACACACTGCAGGACTGCAAGGAGCCACACACACTGCACCACCGTCTGCAGGAGTATCCAAAGAGGAATTCCTCGCACATGCTGAGCTGCAATACGGGTGCGCACACGCATACATCTACAGGCTGGATCACTGCTTTGTACACGGTCTCATACAAAAATAAACAACCCCATAAACATTTCTGCACTGCAGCACCGTGTCCCACAATCCCATCACATGTCTATTAGATTGAGCTCGCTCTCAGAGTATTCTCCATTTGACTGTGTGTGGATTACATTCAGTCATGGTGTGTCAGCTGTAGAGGCTTGGTGTAGATGCCGCTCAGGAGCAGAGCCAAATCAATGGAAGTCCGCTGAGTAACGAGGTGATGTTCCTGTTTTCACGTGGTCTGAGAGCAATCAACAGCCAGCATCTGTCCTCTAAATCCACATACTACTCTGCTTCTACGTTGCAATAACGTCCTCCTCAATGGACTCTTAGTGCAGTGACTTATAGTATTATTTTAATGTTAGACACACTGTAGCTGGACGTTTACTCCTGTGCACACCAGAGCTGTCACGGGACCTTAAACAGTAGACACAGTACCGTGTGTACCTCCTGGAGTTTTTTTTGTTGTTTTTTTTTTAAATCCTTGGACTGAGAGTGACAGCCAGCTGGTGCCCTCGCCATGGTGTTGCCGCCCCCAGACAAACGCCACGTGTGCCTGACCACTATTGTCATCATGACCAGCATGGCCTTCATGGATGCCTACCTGGTGGAGCAGAACCAGGGTCCCAGGAAGATCGGTGTGTGTATCATAGTGCTGGTAGGGGATGTATGCTTCCTCATAGTGCTGCGATATGTGGCGGTGTGGGTCGGCGCCGAGGTGCGCACGGCCCGACGAGGATATGCCATGATCCTCTGGTTTCTGTACATCTTTGTGCTGGAGATCAAGCTCTACTTTGTCTTTCAGAATTGCAAAGCTGACAGGAAGAGTCTGGAGACGGTGGCCAGAAAGGCTTTGACGTTACTATTATCTGTGTGTGTGCCAGGTTTATACTTGGTTCTAGTGGCTCTTGATAGTATGGAATATGTGAGAACTTTTCGGAAGAAGGAGGACATGAGGAGCCGTCTGTTCTGGGTGGCTCTGGACCTACTGGACCTGCTGGATATCCAGGCAAACCTGTGGGAGCCCCAGCGGACAGGCCTGCCCATCTGGGCTGAGGGCCTGATGTTCTTTTACTGCTACATCCTGCTGCTCATTCTGCCCTGCGTGTCGCTCAGTGAAATCAGCATGCAGGGGGAGCACATGTCGCCCCAGAAGATGATGCTGTACCCAGTCCTGAGCCTGGTCACCATAAACGTGGTCACCATCCTCATACGAGGTGTAAACATGGTGTTGTTTCAGGACAGCCGTGTTTCCACCATCTTTGTTGGCAAGAACGTGGTGGCTATTGCTACCAAGGCGTCCACCTTCCTGGAGTACCGCAGGCAGGTGAAGGAGTTCCCACACCCACAGAACGCCATGGCACTAGAGCTTCAGCAGAACTCTGTCAGCCACACACAGCCACTGCCCAATGCCACCAGTTTGCCCCATGAACCTTCGCCAGCGCAGGACGTCATTGACACATGACCGCCAGCACTGGACTCAGCACCATTATAAACTGACTGCTTTTTATGAAAGCTCCTGGAGTGGAGGTAGATAGAGAAATCAGCTGCATGACAGGATGATATTCTGCTCTTGTCAAGCTCACATGAACTGCTGTGAAACCATAAAAGAGATTTTCAGCATCACCTGCCTGTCAGAACATACTGTAAACCTTCACTTGACTCTGAGTGCAGTGTGCAGACTTTAAAGTCAAAAAAGGTTTTTATCGTGCTATTGTGTTTTTAATTGTTAAAGATGTTTTAAAAATTCAAAACTGTATTAAGAGACAATCTCCATACCCTGCAGCCTAGTGACATTATGTTGTGTAAAATGGACAGTTGGTCCCTCCTCAGTGAGTATCTTATATTTTTTAAAAGGTCACTTTTTTTCGACAGTGCATCTGTGGCATTTCCTTTCAATTCCAGCACCGGAGGACATACCATTTGGCATGATGCGCTTCTGATGGAGAGGAGGAGAAGAGAGTGACGAGGGTCAGTCATGAGGGGCTATCTGCGCTGTGCTAGAACAAGGTTGGTGGTAGACAAATGCTTTTCGTTCTGTTTGTCTTCTGCTGAGAAGGAGGATCTCTGGAAGCTGCTGCCTCAGTCAGCGTGACGCTTTATGACCAAAGGTCTGATTAAAGCACCGGAGCTCAGCACTATACCATCCACTGCAGGCATCCAAGCGTGTGTTTTAATATGTGTGTGTGTGTGCGCACAATAGTATATAAAGAACGTGTGCCTGCAAATGTGCGTGTTCGACACAGGAGGCTTGGGTTATTTCAGATTGTTTTGGAACAGATGCAAGTGGTTGATGTGTGTGATGAATTGCAAATGAGACAAAATATGTAGTGATGTCAGAAAAAAAAAATGGAAGAAAGATGCTTTTTGTTTCCTGTACTGTACATTCCTCTAAAACTAGCTCAAGCCTTGAAGTCAGAGAATGCAGCGATCAGAGTCCAGAAAAAGCCTCACTGAAGAATTGACAAAAGAAAAAATATAAATACAAATATATACAAACAGAAAAGACTTTTTTCCCTGATGTAATTCAGTTTATTATCATTATTATTATTATTATTATTATGTACATTCTTTACTTGTTGGAGGCCGATGATGTTTTAATAAAATTATGAATAAAAGAATAATAATGAGAGCTTTGTTCATTTTTTTCATATTGTTGATTAATATTAAGTAACATAATTTTTTGCTAAATGCCTTTACAGAGTATTTGGTGTTTTTGTACTTCAAAGCAGCTGCAACATAACAACCACATAACTGAAAAACCATTTGTTTTCATGCTGTTCATGGAAGAAACCTCCTCATGGACTCCTGGCATTAATGTTGTACCCCTCGGGCTATACATTTGGGGAAAGCAAGCAATAGATTTCTCTTTAAGATGTGATAAAATGTATGAACCTTGTCTTAAATTGTTCCTCCTTTTTTCCTCCCAGTTCTCATTATCACCTTCCCTTTTGTTCTGTTAGCACTAATCTCTCTCTGCACTGACCCCACCTCAGTTAGGAAATGGAATTTGGTGTTATTTTTGTTTCTACAGAGAAATGTAATAACTGACCCTGAGTGTCATGGAAGGAGGCGGAGAGGTCAGCCATATGAGGGAAGTCGCTTTAGTGTCAGCAGGTTAACTAAGGTTAAGTGCTGATCTCAGCTCACAGAGACACGCCCAGACCCTGAAGGGCCTCACTCCATTAACAATAACTGTCGCCTGTGAAGTGACAAAGAGACTGGATGATTAGCAGAGGAGTGATGTTTGCCTTCACTTTGTATATCCATCATGTAAGACAAGTTTAGATCATAATATGATGTTAGATCATATTGATTGAATTCATTGCTCTATAAAAAGCTCCTTTGCAGAGCGTTTTTATTTCTATTTAAACTACTGGAGCTAAATCAGACTGCAAAGACCTGAACAAAGTTACTATTGACAAAAGGTACATTTAACTTAATATAGCCTCTGGCATTTACTGTAAGCTAATACTAATTTACTTTGTCATCAACTTCAAGAGTATGTATATATAAGTAGGTTTGCTCAGTATATTTCCAAATACCCCTATAGCAAGCGAAGACTGCCATTGCTTCAGATGAACTATATTTGTATTTATATTCAGGTGAAATTCTGCTTGGTTGGCAAATTGCTTGAAGACCTGTATTATACTTGCTTTTTTACTAATGAGGAAGTTTTTTGCAAAATACGCAAAATACACTCTCAAAAGCCTGTGCGGGAACTTGCGGCACCGCAAGAAATGAAATATACATATAGAAGTGCTGATTTCATTCCCCATGCCCACTATATTGTTGCTTCAAGCTCATAAACCAACCGCTTGTTTAACTGAGTAAGAAGGATCAGTTTGGAGGTTACAGTATCTGAACAAACTGTCAGTCTCTTCTCTTGGAATCTGCACGGTAGAAACATATTGATCGTGCTTGCTGGTGGAGTATTAAATATTTCTGAGCCATATCTCTTCGGGTGCATCCAGTTGAAATCTGCTTGTTCATTTTCAGTTCAGCTTCTGTCTTACTCAAGGTTAAGGCCTAATAACTAACATAAGTACAAGGCATAATATATGAAACTGAAAATGGAGAAAACTGGAAAATTGCCATATTGGCCTACATACTGTAGGCTACAAGACAACCCTGATTATAAAGACAAAAAATTGAAAACATAAATCTCATATTGTGTAGTGAGTGTGTATGTTTTCAGTTGCAGCTAAATCTTCCTTCTGTCACATACTCACACATTTTCCTGTAAAGCTTTTGGAAGCAGTCAGAATAATGTCCTCTGTCTTTTTGAGCTCCTCGTCATGACATTTTATAACACCCGTAATTCTCGGCTGCTTGGCAGATGATTTGCTTGCCAGTCCACTGATGCAGCAAAGACATCAGAAGACACTTTCAACTCATTTTTACTTGTCAGGAATTTATATCCTCCATGACAGCAAAGACACACTATAAACAGGCTTAACTTGAACATAATGCACCACTTTGTAGTGTAATTGTTGAATACGTAAATAGATGTCTAGTCCTTAAATGTAACATGCAGCCCCCTTCTTCAGACATAATTTCCAGAAGAAAAAAAAGTCATCTTTTTTTACACAAACTGTCAACAGATTTAGTTAATCTGGTGGCTTGTGTCCAACCTGACAGATCTTCTGAATGTTTCTGTTCCTCGCCTCAGCTTATTATAACTTGGATTTATTGCAGCGATATCGCCTTGTTGCCATATCTCATGTGAATACAGTTTTGTCGTAAATGATAGAAATGACAAAACAGCGCTACTGCATATTTACATGATAGGCTGTAGGACTCCCACCCCACTTCCTCTGGTGTCCCTGAGGACAAAGAAAATACAGTAGAGATGGCCTAAGATGCCCCCATAGTGGAACAAACTATACAAAATGCTTTCCAAGGTACCCACTTAGTCATGGGTAAATCAGGATGAAGGGCCCTATAGAGTGAATCTATATGTGACAATCTGGAATAAAATGCCCTCAGGGGTGCCCTTTCAGTAGAAGATAATGTGATAGTGCCCTGTACAGAACCCCCCAAGATATAATGCAGTGCCTTATGAGTTGCCGTTATAATGGGATTGGCTGGAGGTTCTGTATGGGTGCCCTTCTAGTGGAAAAAAGAGTGGGAAAGTGCCCTTAAGAGTGAGGAAACATGATGCCATGATGAGTACCCTTTCAATGTACAAAAAAGTGGTAGAATGCACTAAAGGGTTCAGTGTAGAGCAGAAAAACAAGGTGAAGTGCCCTTCCAGTGAAGAACATGAGATACTTTGTCCTGTAAGATGTCCTTACAATGGAGTAAACTGGCCATTATGAATGGATCCTTTATGTTGGCCGACCATCAGGAAAATAAAGTACTCTTAAAAACATTTTGCAGTTTTTGTAGCTGGCATTATTCCATTAGTTAGATTTGGTAAAGTACAGTGGGTCAGTGCAGTCTGAGCTAACAGTGTCAATTGCATCAGTCGAAAGTTCAAACTGAAGCTAGTTATGGAGAAGGAAGCCTCTCAGATCTTCTGCTGTCTATTGACAGGAATGTCCTAATTGACCTTAATGAAGATTACAAACTCATGGCCAGAAGAAATCTCTTATTTCCACCAATCTTGCTTATTGACTGCTCAAAACAGCTAATACTTAACATAAAATGTTAATAGGTCCATGTTTTTACTACGGATGTGTTTGAGAAATCATCGTTTAAAATGCATTTCCTGCATTCAATTACAAAGATGTTATCATAATACATGTTTAAAAAGCTAATCCTTTTTAATACATAGGTGTTGTTTTCCTTTAATTATGAATCAGCCTATAAAATGTTAATCTTTATTGTGGATGCAGCCTTTTTAATAAACATATATCAATGTTCTTTGCTGATTTTGCCCCATTAAATGTATCAGGTGTTATTTACAGAGTTTTTTGCACCTGCCCCCTGAGTCCGCCACTGGCTGTAGGCATCAGTTTCTGTTTATGTGTCCATGATACCCAAGTTAACTCTTTTCATATTAATGTCCACATTGCATAACACTGTTTACTGTCAATCATCTAGAGTGAGACATAACTCTACCCTCATAAATAATCCATCAGAATATTACACTTTACTCACCTTACACTTTATTGTCTCATTCAGGTCTCTGTATTTAGAGCATCCTTGCTAGCTGCGTCAGCAGTCTATCTAGGTTTGACACTGTGCAACATAAACAAGTAGATTAAAAAATCTAATTACACACCTCCTGCACCACAAAATGATTTGTTAAATAGGCTATAACTTTAAATGTTGAAATGACACAGTTATTATCTCGTAACTGTAACAGGCCCACAGACGCAGCATGTGACGTGACAAAATGTCGGAGAATTTGGAGCTTACACTGGCAGCTGATGGCCCAGTTGGCTCTCAGTGGCAACTCACATTATTAAATCTCTCTTATGCTGTCTGAAGAGTACACTCAGCAAAATGTTTATTTTTTTCAAAGAAAGGGAATTCAGAACCAGGTCCAAACTTTAATTAAAAATGTCCTCTCATATGAATAAGAGCCACAGAACCGGACCCTCGTACCATTTAGAACCACTATGTCTGGAACTGAGACCAAATCTGAGATGAAAATCTTTGCTTTGGTCTGGATCACAGCTCATTGTAAGGCTTACAGCATAATACCACTATTGTTTGAATAAATCTTGTCAGCGCAAGTGGTTGAAGGGGAGAAAGTAAATGGCAAACTTGGGAATAGAATAAATTACCTGTGGCTGCCTCTGCAACAGATCACCTTTCTGAGACCCTCTGAGCGAGGGATTCATCCATAAATCACAAGCACTGCGCATCAGGAATATAATTGTGCTCTCCCCATATGTAATAAGTTGGTAAAAGTGCTTTTTCTCTCCACCTGTGATTTATTATGCATCTATGACTTCCTGAAGCATTTAGTGTCAGAAAAAATAAATCAGATCCAATTGGATGAAGATGTTGCCAGTATTTCAGACTGTTTCTTGACCATCTTTGTATTTGCTGTCATCACACTTTTTAGTAAATATCTGTGTTCATGCCATAATCACTTTGCTGGCTACCCACCGCTTTAACTGTGCCACTGTGCACAGTAACTGCAATGCAAGTGTTATTGAGTGGGTGGGTGTGGCTCTGTCAACAAGAAATTCAGTCCAAAATAATGATGCTAAAAGTTTGAGGCAAAATGTGTTTTAGATACTGATGTTTCAGCAGTACCAAATATTTACATATTCACTGCTCTCCATGACAATTACTTAAGTCACATTCTACACGATAGATTAAGTATTACACATAATCTTTACACAAACATCGTTAATCAGGCATAATTTGTAATTCAGTGTTAAATAGAGGCAAACTAGTTCACTCTCAAAATTAATTTCAAATCTTGTAGAGTTACCAATAATTGCTGCATACAATTTACATTTCAGAAAAACAAGCAACACAAATCTTTTGGTTAATACGTTCCTCAGAGTGGTAACATCATGTAATTCCCTGTGTGACTTCACTTGTCTTCATCTTGAGAGACACAGAGATCTAGTTAGTAAAAGTAATCAAAAACACGTGTGGGCTTGCAGGGCCTTGTTTCAGCATGCAACTCCCCCAAAAACAAAAATATTCATGTTTAAATTGTTTGTTTACGGATTAATCTAATGAGATTAACAATGTGTTAATTAGTGAGCTATATAGGTGGAAGTAGGCACATTTTTTGACAGCCGTGTTATTTCCCCCCATTTCCAGTCTTTATGCTAAGCTAAGCTAGTCACCTCCTGGCATTAACTCCATACTCAAACACATGTGAGTGGTATTGATCTACTCATCAAACTCTCATTAACAAAGTGAATAACCATATTGACCGTGAGTGTCAAATGAATCCTTTAAAACCGTACTAATCAATTTTTTTTATAAAAAGTCAATCAAATGACTAATGTGACTAATGTCATGTGAGAGCTGTATCGACAGAATCCCAAGGGAGAGAATTTCCACCCAACTCTTCTGTCTCCATCTGTTCTACAGAGACTCAAAATACTTTTTTGAATTACAGCTTGTTAAAAAGGCAAATAAATAACAAACTGTGTAACTGTCCAGTACATAGACAAAGTTAACAACTAGCTTGTGAATAGAGTGGAACATTTAGCAGCCAACTACTGTAGATTTTCCCTCAGGAGTTGGTGGAGACCAAAACCAGTGCTCAAAGGAGCGTGACTCTCAGATTTAACATTCATCGTGTAAACATGTGTCCAAATCCATGCTTATTTTGCTCCATGTCTGCAGGATGTATAACATGTTACCCATATCAACACTACATGGTCATAATATGTCATTGTTGTGTCTTCAGCTTGTTCTGCAGTTGTCAGTTAAAACAATGCAAGTACCAGCAGCTGCCTTTGCAATAGAGCACAGAATTACTTTAAAAGGAAAAACAAAACTCAGACATAGGCTAGATAACAATACGGACAATAATGCAAAAGAAAAGTAACAAACTGTAAAAAACAGAAGGAAAAGGACAAAGTTGCACAAAGAATAAAGAAAAACAAATAGGCTATTGATTATGTTTGTCACAAAGAAATAGTCCAGTAGCTACTATAAGATATCCAAATGGCATAAAACTTGAATTTTCATTGTGCTCACACACTTACAAGCAAATACCAAATTTAGCAAAATTGTAATTCACCAACAAAGGAGGAAGTATCCAATTTTAATTATAGATAACAATACACTGAATTATGAAAATGCTTTCTACTGAAAAGCAAGCCAAGTTATGTGAGTCAGCTTTACTGTTTTAATCTAAAATTATATGCAGTTCTGAATGTGAATCTATATTACAAGTTAAAACATATTCCAACCTTGGACTCTACCAGACACTGTGTTCTCGTAATAATGAATGTTGGGGGAGTAGCCTAACACAGGTCCATAGCAACACTCAATAATCAATGCAACCTTCATTAAAAGGGCCCAGTGAATGACTCGCCATTAGTTGAATTTTGCAGATGATCTTATTAGAACTGTCAGTCTCCATCACACACTGCTAGCTCATCCAGGGCTGACTACTTAATATTCATACATACATAGATAAGGTATTGTGTTACCTTTGTGAATTGTACTGCGCGTGCAGAAAGGATTAATCACCGAGCCACAATGCACAGGGGAACAGACAATGTTAGCTGTCATAAACAGATAAGCATAAATGAAAGCTAAGCGCGCATCGTGCTAAAAAGTCCTACTGTTAGTTGTTAAAACAGCTCACTGTCCTCTGAGTTTGACTTGATTTCTATGTTATCTATAAAGGGGCTTCATTGTTGTCTGGGTGGGTCCAAAAAACAGCCTGTGACTCTGGGTTACAGCTCTGATAATGTCGCTATCCTCATCATTATTCCATTTACTTTAATTTCATCTAGTTTTCAGACAATTTAAATACCAAGAAAAGGTCACATGGTGGTAATAGACTACAATAGCAATGTGCCACTTAAGGATTGCTGGTTGTTAGCTTAGGGGTCTTAAATGCAGCCAGTTTGTGAATTTTTATTGCTGCAGCTGCTCAACAGGAGAACAGGTGAGCTGAGGATTGAAGTATATTCCCCAATAACTTTGAGACCTGATGTTGCCTATATGCAGACAGACAGTGAAAACAGCTCTTGGATGACAATGCCAAGAAAACCAATAACAAGAATCAACATGACAGTGTTAAGAGAGAGATCACAAAATTGTCTTTAACATGTCTATGATGTTACGGTTCATGGGTTCATGGGTTCACATGTCTCAGTTTGCATATCTTCTTACCACAAGTGATTCATGTTTGTGGACTCTTGTGGTCCACTTTTGGTTGTTTGGTCCTTTGGGTCATTTGATTTGCTCTGTGTTTTCCTTGTGTGCTACCTCTCACACCTGCCCTGTATCAGGTTCATTAGCCCTACCTCATCCTCAGTGTTTTTCCCCAGCCTTCACACCTGTTATGCATCAGTTTCGTCAGCCCTGCTCTGTCTCCAGTGTCCTTCCAGCCTGCACTTGTGTCTTATCATCTGTTCCTCATTCCCTCGTTAGTTCTATCAGTAATTAAGTCTTGGTTTTCTGTTCAGTCTTTGTTAAATCCTTTGTCTAGTGTTGTTAGTCTTTGTCAGTCTTGTCTAGATTTGTCTAATTCAGTCCAGGAATGAAAAAAAAACGTTGTTCTATAGCCCTGCCTTCAGTCTCTTGCATTTGTGCCCACCATATGACAAGTGGTATGGAGAGAGAATTAGCTTCCATTGTCTGTTCCAACTGTAAAACGTATTCAAAATCACATTTACAATAACACACATTAAACTGTTACCAAGGATGTGTCAGTATCGTCACAAACTGTGCTCGATTCCTTCACATCAATGAGTTGCCTTTGGGACGACACGTTGTATTAATTGTGACAATGTGTGCCAAAGATATTAACACAGTGGCTGTCAGATCAATTAACACAGATGTGTAATCGCAAGTAAATACTAACACAGTTATGTGTTGATGTGTAATAATGTGCAAAGATTAACACATTTATGTGTTGCTCAAAATTACATACTGTGAACAGATATCTCATTTCACCCAACACAAGCATTTTATTCCACACGAATGGTGGAATAGGATAATTAAAAAATGAAAATGCTACTTGTTGTGAAATTATTATATTAAATTTCTTTAAAAGACCTTTAGTCAACAATCCATGTTAAACACATGTAATTAGAATCTTATATCTAGGGTTGATATAGATCTGGTTTCCCTTCCCATATTTATTAAAGTCAAGTGGTCTACAACCAGACAAATCAGGAATCTAGTTTTAACTCATCAGCTATTTTCACTGCATCAGCATTGTCATCAGAACAATTCACAACCTTTACAAAAGCTCGAGCAGTGCCTTTGTCTACCTGTGAGAGGAGATGAACTATTTCTTCAAAGTTTGGTTCATTTTTAGTATCTGCTGTTATTATAAGAACAACCCCTATTCTGTAAGTCTTTCTCACAAAGTCACTGTGTGAGAAACACACATTGTTTCTGAAATGCCCCCTTCAGTGATTGACCTGAGGTTATCAATCAGCTGTTCACCTTTGTCTGGAGATCTGTGACCCAGAAACACATTTGGAACACACATTTTGTTACCCAGTGGATGACCGAAACTCCAATAATACATTTGCTGAGTCTGGTTTTTGTAGGTCAGTGTTTTTGATATAGTCTTAAATGTGTGCTTGTGTTTATGTGCTTGTCTTTTGAGAGAGCTGTGTTCGGCTTTAAAGCTCCCACACAATATAGTTTGAACAGTGGTCCAAAAAGACCATCATGCTAGGATGATTTATCATAAAATGATGTTTAGGGATGAGGTTTCTCTCCAGATAGAGTTCTTTGAACACTCCATTATGGTCTAAAATGAGCCGTTTCAAATTCACAGCAGGTTCTGTGGTTACTATACGAGCTAAAATTGTGCTGCATATTTCACATAGCAATAGAAAGAATTACAGATTCTCTGGATTCACCAAGTCTCCCAGAAGGAAAGGTAAGGTTTGTTTGAGACTGCACTGTAGTCTGTTTAATAGGAGTCTCTGACATCCAAAATTGAGGATGACACCGGGTTTGTTTTTCTAATTTTTTTTCTCACCGCAGGGGTCGTCAACTGATTATTCAACTCATTGATTCATCAACTTTCAGGGAGAAGCCCTAAGTGTCAATATAGTAGTGTGTGTGTGTGAGTGTGTGTGTGAGTGTATGTGTGTGTGTGTATATGTGTGTGAAAGAGCCCAGCACTGAATTCCTTCCAACGGGCAGGCGTAGGAGATGTTTGCGTGTTGAGGACCACTAGGCCCAGTGTCAATCGAGGGCCTGAGTACTTCTGATCGACACTCTGCCTGTGGACAATGGAGGATGGTAACTGACCCGGTTGTCCATTGTTCTTGGAGTTGTGTTGGTAGTGAATGCAGGCCAAAGAGGGTGGTAAACTGCATCTAAGGATACTGGCACATGACCAATAATTAACAAGTACCTTAATGGATAGAACTGGAAAAGAAGGGCATACAACCATTGAGAGGTATATCGGTGGGGTCCGTCGAGTCCTCTAATGTTATCCAAGAGTGATTTAAGTACCTTCCTTAAACCATATGTTTCTCTGTCAATGGAATTTAACAGAAGGCAGAGATGGATATTTGCCAGGCCTGAATTGTACTCAAGTGGCAGGTTTCTTAGTAGAAATACACAACCCCCATATTATGAATCTTTGTTTTTTCGACCCCAGAGGATATGTGGTTTTCAGATCATCAAACTATAGCTGAATCTGTATGGCATTTTAATGTCTTTTGTACAAGTTATGCCTGACAAAGTAATCTGGATATCTGTTGGCTTTTATATATATATATCCAGTATGTATGAGTCATATACTAAGTATGACATAGCTTACTTCACACTGCATTGGGTTGAGGCTGCTGCACCACTTCCTGACGCTGTTGGCAGAACCGGGTGTGTGACAAGCTCCAGCACACTGTAGCACAGGCACAGCCCATCTATTTGAAAATAGCACAAGCAAATGGTTTGTAAATGTAAAATTGTATTATATGGTGAATATTTCAATTGAAATAGTATTTGATTGTACAGTAATCAATCCCAATTTTGCACAAAAACTAGGATAGTAAAGGATTCATGAAATTAAAACTATGGTCATTCCGGTTTTCATTCTGATCCAACGAGGAGGACACAATACCTTTCTCCAAAATGGCAGTCTGCAGTTTTGGGATAATGGACAATTCCCACTTCTGGATAAACATCTCTGCCTTCACATGAAACTGATATAGGAAACAGCAATCACAAGTACATGTGTTATTAAGATCTAAAATTAATATTTAGTGTCACGTTACTGATCGGCTTCAAACCCAGGGTTGCTGCACACTTTCTGAAATCAAGTTTAGCCAGCTAATTTAGCTCACATTAGCAAACTGTGGTTTTAACATTTACCTTACCATTGGTGTATGTTTTAGTCACATCAATTTTAATGTTAAGCCTTTTGGAATATTGACTTAAAAATGACCTTTATAACTTGTATGTATGCTCTGTGGGTAGCAAGAGAGATGAATTGTCGGCCGACTTTGATTATGCACCAGCCCACATTAAAGCGCCTAAGGCTATTTTTTAGTCCCAGTTGGTCTCTGGTTGTATGTGGCTAATGTTATTTAATTCTCTGCCATGCACTCTCTCTAACCCTAACCCTAACCTTTTTTAATGTACCAATCCATAAAATGGCCAAATAGTGCTATGCATAGGAAGAGACATTGCACTGTCTACACCACACTACATTAATTGTCGTTGCAACGTAAAGATTTTCATGACACAATAGTCGATCAATAGAAAACACTTCAAAATGCCCGCAATCATCCGATATATGTGCTTATTGGGTCCTGGCTAACCGTCTTTAGCTTAACATCATCTGTACTGTTTTGTGTACTTACTTTTATCCTATTCAGGATCATGAGAGCAGGTGGCCTGTGGAGAACCAATCAAAACATTACAAGAAAAAGAAAAGGATGAGAAGACCTAAAATTCTGGAAATCTTATTTAAGAAGAACAGGAATAAGTAAACATAAGTCTTAGGAGGCTTGGAATGTCTATCAAACAAATATACTGTAGGTGATTGGGTGCTAATCCAATTTCCAGATTACTTTTCCATTGCTGTCTTGATCCATATTTCAACATGTTCTCCACTGATGGCTTCATTCTTTTGATGACAGTCAACCATTCACTTGGGTTTTCATCCACTGAAGGCTGAGCTGCTGATGCTGCACTACAAGGCAACTTCCTCTTCTTGTAGCGCCACTGGCACTCTTCTAGATTACATCCGATATTCTGTCGCTTCATTTCTATGAATCCTTTATGGGATACAGGATCAAAGAAATGTTACTACAAAAGAAAACAAAAAATATGTAGTATAAACATTTAAACATACTGTATATAAGAGTACTCGTGGCCATATACTAGTAGATTTGATCATTTCCTCTCCTACACTTCTGTACCAAAATAGAAATTCTACTACAAAGCAGAAAATTGAGGCCACTGGTTGAATTAAGCAATGTGTCATAACAGCTCTTAGATATTGAAATAAAATTAGAAAATAGTATACTCTGCATCTTCAATAATTAATAAATACTAAGAAATCCTTCACACTCTCTTGAGACCATAACATACAGCAAAAGGAATAGTGTAATGTAGCAGTTTCTCTGCTGCAGAGGGGTAACTGTGGAGCAAACCAATTATAAAATGACATGCCCTTGACTAATTTACAATACATGAAGTATTTTATGTAGTCAGGTGGTCATCCTATCCAAGTTGTTAAATCCATTTGTGCTCTGACCTTAATCACTGAACAAAAATAGGAAACTTTAATCAAAAATATCAAAAGAATGATTACCTACAACTTACAATCAGTATTTCTCTACAAGGTCACTGACAGGAGTACAGCAACATGGATATTTTCTTTCTTTCTTTCCAAGACTTAGATGAAATCTATTTCTTGGCAAACACCACTTGATCCATCTGCCCAGAACTTCTGACAAGTTTTGATTTTGGTCTTTGTACAAGCATTACATACACTAATCCTGGATCATCTTGATCTCCTGACCACAGGATCTCCCTCTAACACCTCTGATATGTCTTCTTGAATTTAAAAATCAGAACCTTGCACATTAGGCTCCAAGTATGTCTGTGTTATCTCAAAGATAGTCTCATCTGCTTTGACTTTCCTCCTGAGCCTGATTCCTCTCATTCTGGTCAGGTGTCTCAGTCTCAATTCTCACTCTCAGGTGCTGCTTTGCTCTGGTAAACTGCTTACAGTAGTTGTTCAAAGACTTGGTCTGGGGACATTTTACGTTTTTACAGAGGAGGTTTCAGCTGTACAGACAGGTCCTTCTACAAAATACAAGAGCAAACAAACCCCTCAGCGACCTGGAACAGGGTGCTTACACTTCTACATCAAATTTACTAGTGCAGAAAAGAATAATACACCTTATACAGTGTGGAAATCCCTCAAAGGGGTCACCCTTTCATTTACAACACTTCAAACTCCACAAACTCCAACCGGAACACTGTGGAGAGCCTAACTTGGAATTTGTCATAGTCATAACATCTGTGCTTTTGTCATAGTCCATGTAGTCTTTGAAGTCACTGCTACACTGAAGAATCCTTTCTAATTGCAAAGAATGTGACAACTTTGAGTGACATGCCTGCAAAAGCTATGTGGCATTGTTAGCACTAAAACCTTTCACGTTTCAGTGCCATCTTTATAGATGAATACAAGCACTATCTTGGCCAGTGGTCCAGGGTCCCGTGGTGGATGACGGTCATTTTCAGACAGCTACATTTAGGCTACTGCAGAGGAAAAATTTGGTGTGAAAAACTCCTTCAAATGGGCCAGACGAATCTTCAGGGTCTCCAACAGTTATTACTCAAAAATAATAAAAGTATTTCACCTGTCAAAAAACACACTAAATCCAGCAGGGTGCAGAATGTAATTATAGATTTACTTTGTATTAGGCAGCAATACAAGAAAACCAAGGCTGGTCCATGGAGCAGGCTTCAAAAGCTGATAGCACTGTCTTATGCATCCAAATAACCTCTCCCTCTGCAAAGCTATATTCATGGTGGTATGCTTGGACATCCATATGTTTTATGGACAGTCATCCTTTTCTAATCAAGTTATTTACCACTTATTCAAAACTACAGGTGTTCTCATACCCCTCAGTAGTTAGTGTTTGCTTTGTAACTGTAATTATCAGCACATACGTGTATAGACTGAAAAGCCAGTGTCTGCTTTGAAGCAGTATAGTTTTAGCAAACACATATAAACTTATAGATATTTTTGCATCCCAGTAGTAATACTTATATCAGCACACACATGTATCACCTAGCCGTGCACCTCATTGCTTTCACACCCATGACATAATGTTTCCTTGCACTCAAAGCCAGGTCACAGTGACCTCACTGCCCACTCATCCCTCCTGGACCTCCACTCTAGCCTGAGGCCTGAGTGATTCAATGTCCTGACTAAAAACACTAAATAATAGTAAGTACCTGATACAGTTTTACAGTAAAATATTACATGTTTGAGTAGTACCATATTGTTAATATATTAATCAAATAAAAATATTCTGCAAAAGTAAAGTTTCATTACAAAATGTAAGGACAAACTTAGTAGTAAAAGTCACTTTCAACACATGAAAGCTGGTTAGATATTAGGAAAAGAATGCCATTTGTAGAACACAAGGCATGGACCCTTTTCACTGTGACCATTGTGACATTTCATTGCAGGGTTAACACAGATTTAAGCAATAATATTAATTATGGTTCTGTTCCATTTAGTTGTGTCACTGCTATGCTAAGGAGTCAGACAATGAGTACATTTAGTTTTAATGTTTTTAAGCCTGATTTCCACAAGCGGAAATTAGCATTAGCATTATCGCAGTTCACCATAGACTGTAATTGAATTGTGCTGACCAAGCTAGCAGCTAGCATTAGGGTCAGCTCCACCCTCTTGTCCAAATATGGTAATTTCTGAAGTCTCCAAAAATCCAATATGGTGATGATCAAAATGCAAACTTGAGGCTTCAAAATGGGAGTCCACAAATCAATCAGTGACATCACAGTGCCTATGTCCATTATTTCTGCAGTTTATCAAGGTCACTGTTTCAGGGCTAGATAATACTTCACTAAAGTTATCAAACCTTAAAGTGAACTAGCAAACATTAATCAGACCAAGTCAAAATGTTGGTTGATACTGCATTTGCCATAGTTCCTAACATCACACAGCTATGAATAAATCACATTAAATGCACAATAACATCAATTTTACCTGCCCTTCAGCTATGCTGCTCATGTCCTCAGCCACTCATGTTGTCAATAGTCCAAAAAAGAGATTGTCTCTGCATGAGTTGCACCCAGGGATAAACCAAATGACAGCGGATACACATTGTGATGGGTCAATAAAGCAACACCTGGGTGTGTTGAAGAAGAAGCAGCATACAATACATTATTTATAGAAATTGACGTAATGAGTTAGTTTACACATGCATTTTGTCGAGAAACAACACATCGTTATAATGTGTACTAAAAACCTAAACCTACACCATCATCTTGCTTCACAAAATGTGTGATTAACTCCATTTTTCTAGGCAGGGATTTTAAATCATTAAGGAGTACTCTGATTTATTACCATATTTCCATTAAATCAAGTCTTCTCTACTTTCAAGGTGCATAACCCCTAAATTCTGCATTTTGTAAAACTCCTGATGACATAACCAGGGTTGCTTTTTTAGATTTCAGAAATCTCCCTGTTGGCACTGTTTTCACTGTAGTACTCCTCATACAAAGTAAACTGAGCTTGATGTCTAAAATCATTGCCCTTTAAAAACAATTGAATAATGCTATTAGAATTTTCTGCATAGCCTTTAATGAGCATTTCCCACAAACCTCAAATTGTTGTGGTTTAAATGTCAACAGCTTCACAAACTGAAGCCAATCCAGTGGCAGCCATTACAACATGAAGCCTACAAGAGGAGACAGGAGTGAAAAGGCCAAACAGAATAAACCATCTATATTTAAGACAACAAAGATTACAGCTATTCTGGATAATCCAAAGAATTTGCAAATAAATAACAATTATAGTGTTAACAGTAAGGTCTGTGGATTATCTTTTTACTTGCACATTGTTTCTGGGAAGAGGTGTTGCTACTGAATTCTTTAAATGTTGTGTAGTGTTAAATGTTTCAACAGTAAGAGAAGCAAAGCCATGCAACAGCATTTTATTGAATTAATATCTCAAAACCTGGACTTGATGCAAAATTTGGTATGTTTTTCTTCTTTTTTTATTTTTTTTATCAATCATTTTAGTAAATACAAAGGGTCAAAGTTCATCAGCCAGTGTCAGTAGACTATACTGTAGTTAAAGCTCAACAAAACCAGTAGTTAAGGACACAGGGGTGACCTGTAACACCTCATGTTCATCTGCAGCGGGATGCCCTTATGTGCCCATGTGCCTTATGAGGGACTGCAGCAGGCAGCAACAACCTAGTTTGTTCACCATCCATCACTGGAGCACAACAATTTACCCGAACAGAAAAGTGGTGTCAAAAATACTTGGCAAGGCACAAACAAGGAGAGAAAATATCCCCAAACTGTAACTGCGTGGGCGGTGGGTGAACAGATAAACAACTTTTCAAAGTCAGATTACGGTGCTGTATGTGTCGAGGCCAGGATGCGTGGGCCTTGTGTCTAAATGTGGCACAACAAATGGTGGAGGGGAGCTAAGCCGGAGTTAACGGGAGATGCAGTAGCTGCCCAAACGGGCTTGTTAGGGGGCAGAGAGGGAACTCATCAGTGCACAAGATCACGGCTGACAGAAAAGCTTGTTAACAGCAGCACGGTAGCCAAGAGGGTGGCTCATTAGGGGGAGGCACCAGTACTCTGCACAAGCCATGCTGGTCTCACCAGATGGCTGCCTGTCTGGCTGATGAAGGATGGACATCCATCATTAGCAAATTATGTGCAGTATGTTTTTTCTACAGGAAATCATAGAAAGCATTAATTTCATGGTTTGGCTTTGTCACAGTTGATGTCTGAAACTTTATATAATAGAGTACCAGAGTTTTATTCACTTGGGCAAAGGAGCTTTGATTTTATGTAACTCTGAGCTGCAACAAAGTTTGTCTGTGTCACTGAGAAATAAATCCTGTTGCAACATTGCCCCCTACTGGTGCTAATGACTCCAGACTGATGGAGTCAAGATACAATCAGACATGAATTTTCCCATCACTTGCCTCTCAATAGACTCTTCAAATGTCGCCAGCCATCACCATAAATAACAAATTGTTTGCAATCATCTGATCTGGCTAAGAACAGCACTCCACAGCTTGATTACTGCACAAGACAAGTTTCCAGTAAGGAGCAATAAATCATTATTCATCATTCATTCAGGGTGAAATGCAGGCTGTTGCAGCAACATCTAAATCATAAGTGGAATTCATTAGTTTCGAATCTTTCGATATTCTTCTCAGGGATGCTTCAACCAAATAGCAGATGATTTATTTGCCATCTACTCTCATACATATCCCAAAATTAAAAGTATTGTTGCATGGCATTACTGTGAGTGTTGGCTAAGTGCAAATTTATCCACAGCGGATGTGATTGGTAGATGTGGGAACTTTAATTAAAAATCACTGGATTTTGTGCTGAAGAAAAATATGGCCGGCAGAATGGAAAAAGAGAAGGGATGCAATCAACCCATCATGATATGGTCGGGATATATTAAAGAGTTTCTGAGGGTTCATACAAAGCTTTAGCCAGTGATGGTGCAACAAAGTAGCCATTAGGAATACATAAACTCATTAACTTTTCCCTGAGGGTCATTTTACAAGGAAAGATTTATTACATATGTTCTCAAAACTCTGAGAGATGCATCATTTCATTTGACTTCTGATTTAAGGAAGAAAGAAAATAGAACCAGCTGAGGCTGAAGTTGTCCTCCAGTGCTGTCCCCTTTCTGTTAATTAAATTTTACAGTAATGAATTAGAATTAATTATATAAAAGACTAGTTTCAGCACAAGATCATCCCTACACTGTGGAAACATTCTGTGATAAGACCTATTCCCAAGACTGTGGCCCTCACGTTTTGTAAAGTGCCTGGAGAGACTAGTGCTATCAAGCCTCCTTTCACAAGTAAGCCCAACCCTCGATCTGCTGCAGTTTGTCTACAGGCAAAACCGCTCAGTGGAGGACACGGTGATGACTGCATTATGTACCACCTACAGTCACTGAGCACATATGCCATGATCCTGTTTGTGAATTTTTCCTTGGCCTTTAACTGCATGCACCCCCACTTCCCCACATGACCCTCCAGACTTTTGTCAGGTTCAACAGCTTCACCTCTCATGACATGCTCACATCCACCAGCAGCCCCCGAGGAATAGTGATTTCACCAGTCCTGTTTTCACTATATACCAACAACCTTAGGGGCTCACACAGCGTGAGCATAGCTTTAAAGTTTGCGGATGACACTGCATTGGTCAACACCTCCAACAGATTCCCCGATTTTGAGAAGGAAGAAGAAAGAAAGAAGACGCTGCAGCGGTAGTACCAGGAGCACTTTCTCCAGGTAAAAGTGAGGAAGACAAAGGACCTCCTATAGATTTATAGAGGCTGACCCTGCCCCTCATCTTACACTCAATGTAGAGACTGCAGAAAGGGTTAGTAGCTATAAGTACTTCAGGATCACCATCGACAGCAGGCTGACCTTCAACAACAAGACACAAACCATCTTTAAAAAGTGCCAGCAGCACAGAAGCTGAGTCATTTGGATGTAGCAAACGCCATTATCCACAGCGTTCACATCTGCCATTAGAGAGCATCCTCACTTTTTTTTCTGGCTTGGTATGTGGGGCTCTCAGAAACCAACAAGGCCAAACTGCGGATGGTGATCACCTTGGGGTCCAAACTCTGTAGGGAGCAGTTTATTTATATAGCCTGTTTTCACAGACACCAGTCCTAAAGTGCTTCACAGACACACAAAAAGCTATAAATACATAAATCAAAGATTTCAGAACAACAAATAAAAAACACAGGAGAAAAACAGGCATAAACACAAGTTAAAACATAAAATATAAAAACTGAACAGATGGGTTTTTAACTGCCCCCCCCCCCCCCAGAGTCCAGAGACCTCAGACTTTCAGAGAGATTATTCCAAAGTTTAGGTGCTGCCAACTGGAATGCACAATTTTTCCTAGTCTTAAAACGTGTTCAAAGGACATTTAGAAGACCCTGGTTAGGTCCTCTAACCTCAGTTCATGACATGGGGTGCAGAAGGTCTGCAATATAATGTGGAGCCTGGCCATGTGAGCACTAAGATTTTTAAATGGATTATAAAGTTAATATAGACATATAAAGTTAATGTAGAGAGGTTAAAATAGATATAATGTGTGACCATCTGTTGGATTATGTTAAAAGCCTAGCAACAGCATTTTGGACTTTGTGTAAGCGATCCAAGGAAGATTTATTAAGGTAGGTAAAAAGATAATTACAGTAGCCAAGACACGAAGAGATAAAAGCATGTATTAGCATCTCCAATTCCATCTCGAGTGGCTCTGTGACCAGAGGACAGTGAAGAAAGCAAGTAATATTGTGAGGGACTCAACACATAAACTCAGCACCTGCTTTCAGATCCTGCCCTTTTGTACAAGATAGGCTGCCCCTCATTGGCTGCCATTGACATCTATAGACGTCAATCTGATTACAACCGTTCACTGCCATTGACGTCAATTATGTTTTTCTCTCTTTCTTTTGGTACCTTCGGTGTTTACATAGTCATAGCATTCAATATTCTGTGGGTCTTGAAAGATCGGTCAAAATGCTGGCAGTATGGGGCTCTGCTCTGAAAATGGTTGGCAGCCAATGAGTTAAAGCAAACAGAGGCCTGGCCAGCTTCATCCTCTTTGCCATACGCTTCTTAACAAACATTACCCGCTGGCAGTATCACACCCCCTTGGCCTGGAAAAATTGCCCCTGTTGTGGTAAGAACTATGAGAATTGTTCCTCCTCTATTTTACTGTGGGGTCTTTTATTGTGATGTCATTTCTTTATTTTATCTATTTATTGTCTTGTCTGTTAGGATGATACTGATCTGAACAAAATGAATGTCCCTTGTGGACAATAAAGAACATCTAATCTAATCTAAGATACATCTGGAGTGATGCAGTGTTTGATTTTATCAGTTGTTCTGTTAGGCACTGATTAAAACAAATGTGAGCAATAAGTGAGAGGAAGAATCAACTTTATCCAGTGATGGAAGAAATATTCAGTAAGTACCAATACTACAATGTAAAAATACTCTTATGCAGGTAAAAAACTGTACCATTTTTTACACACGTTATATTTACCGATGCAGCTTATTAAGTCTGAAGTAGCATATTGGGAAAAGTGAGATCCTGAGTTGTTGGGCCGTGCCTTATAAAGTTAGGATATCTGCTTCATCAATTTGAACTTTTCCTTTTTATTTGTTTCTCTCAGGCCCCCTAACAGTATTAAAGTGCAATACTAAATTACTGGACTACCCTTTAAGTGAAAGTATCAATGTAATATCGGCAAAATAAAAAGTAAAAGTGCTGATTCTGAAAAAAAAGTCTCAATAAATCATGCATTATATATCACCTCATTAGATAGGTATTAATCAATGCAGCATTAGCACATTAGCATTTTTATTTTTTAACTGCTGGAAGTGGAGGGTGAAGCTAGTTTTAACTACTTTATTGGGCAGATTTAGCTCTTTAGGCTTCAAATGTGACAAGGAGCCCCAACTAGAAACTCCTTTGCATATTTATAAATGTATCCTATGTTTAAATATAACATCTTAACCAGATAAGTATCTGGTGAAATAATTGTAGAGGCAGAGAAATGCAATATAATATATATTTCTTCTCAGATGTTGTGGAGTAAAAGTACAAAGTGTGAGAAAATGCAAAAATACCTCAGAATATACTCACGTGCAGCTCTTGAGTGAATGTCCACAACTGATTTTATCCAAATTAGAACAAAGAAAAAAGACACAATTATCTTTTAACCTTCAACATCATATCAGTACATGCTGTGAGAAATAAAATAGAACAAGCAACAAATACATGTACAAATGGCTTCATTTAATTTATGTATTTCACAAACAATCCAAGAATTTATGAGACAAATGTACAGGAATTAGTTTGCCATTTTATTTTTTTTCTTCACATTATTGCTTTACAGTAAAATGCATTGGTTGGATATGTCCAGTATAGCAAGACAATACATTCATATAAGTTATACAGATGTCCTCAGTAATGTTTTATAGTAACTAACTTTACATTAAATATATTTTTAATCATTATTCTTGACAAACAACTCCCACATCACATTGAGCTCACAGTGCATCAGGTCGCATTCAATCAAGAATTACATACCGGTCCTCTCTTGTGTTCAATTGCCATTTCTACCATGTGTGTGTTCTAAAAGTGTGTGCGCTTATTTTACACAGGATTTTCCATACAATCTGGATTTACGCTGAGCTACGACAAGTATGGCATCTTAATTCTACTTTTGTTTTTCCTCTTCCAAAAAAAGTGACTTGGTAACAAAGATGCGAGTCAGACAACTGGTACGCTGTGTGTCAGATGAGGACAAAAAGAGGAACAGTTTTTTTTCCCTCCTGCTGTAGTGGTAGTACACTGGAACATGGCAACCGGGACATGACCACACAGTGCAAAGTTAAAAGTATACATAAACAAAAAAAACCCATAATACTGCACATTCTGAATCAACGCAAATACAGTAGAGATGTCTCTTCCACACAAAAAGCATTGTTTAAACAAACTAACAAAAAAAAAGGTCCTGTATGAACAGACGACCCACTGAAAAAGGTTGAAAAGTGTGTGTTTGGGGAGGGGGTGTACAAGGGTGTCAGTGTGTGTGGAGGAGTCTAGGCCCTGTGTGGTCACCTCTGTCCAGTAAACACAACTGATAGAGAAGCAGCATAAGGGGGGTCCAATTGTTTTTTTTCCTTAAATGTGCTCTCATCCAGGTACTTTGAAAAGTGACAAAAGTCCCGAGAGCAGTGGAGGAAAGCCGTCCGTCAGTCAAAGTGTTCCCTGCTGCCCCTCTGCTCCTTCAACTTGGGTTGCTGGAGATTTAATGCCCTTGTGCAAGAGGGACCGAAAATTGAGGAAAAGGGGAGTGTGGTGTAGGGGGAGGGGTTTAAACAAAAAAACAGACTTCCCAAAAAGCCACTGTTCCAGGAATGTACACTTTTAGCTGAGTTCCTCAGTTGTCACAAAACACATCTGTGAGCTCACACATCAAGTACTACTAGACAAACTGACATCACATCTCCACGGGATCCCCCCATCAATGTAGCAACCTTGCAGGGGCCTTGTGTCACATAGAATTCTTTACATTGAGATTGCATATACAAGTGTCTGCTGCTAACAGCAGCAGAGGAATATTTTCAACACTTAACACCCCACTTTCCCACCCTGCACGCTTTTGAGTGTTTAAGTCTCTGCGCCTCACTTGTGGACTCCTCACAGGCATTTTTGCATGATGTCAAAATGTCTGGATTGCAGTGTAGCTCGTAGCTGCCGATTTTTGTAAAGTGGGTCGGGCGGTTTCCATGGAGATGCCCAGAAGCCCTCAGCCTTTTTCACTGTGCTGTGGAGGAGCTGCGTTTAATGTCCCAGCATGCACTGCAGACAGAGGCGGGTGTGCTCATGGCGTTAACGAGGTTCCGGTGTGTTCAAGAGTCGAGAGCCCGGTGTGAGAAACCTAATGTGGGCCCGCACTGAGCGCAGGCACACTCGCACACACACACACACACACACACACACACACACACACACAATGATCTCTCACACTCACACACTGATCTCTCACACTCACACACATACACACAATGATCTGTCACACTCACACATACATACAGAAACATACACTGAAAATACACACACACAGAAGGAAGCACTAGTTGATTCAGAATGGGAGGATGGCTGTTAAAGTGCAATATCTACATGTAACTCAATATCAAGACCATCACCACCTCCTTTCAGTTTCCCTGATAACTGACGGCTGTGGTTGGCACCCTTGGTAGAGGGGTTGCAGCACCCCCCATTGGCCAGAAGGTGTTATAGCAGACAGTCAGTGTTGAGAACCGTCTGGTTTCTTTGCATTTGTTTGTTTAGATGAACAACCTCCATGCTCCTGCTGTCTCCAGATGAGAGAAAGTCACCTGATGACAAAAACCAGAAACGTCCCACAGACCCGGAGCCAGTTTTTTTTTTCTGAAGTTGTGCAGTGGGAAACGTGGAACGACTCTCATTACTGAATGAAAATAACACTGGAGTGGAGTCGCCACCACCGCCAGCCAGATCCCCCGTCTCGAGTGGTCAAATCTCCTTACAGCACAAAGCGAGAAAAGCGTTTCCATGTGCAATTTGTTTCAGTGAAAAACAGGCAATGTCCTATATTTGCAACAAGCTCTCCTCCATATTTCATACTAGACAAAACCTTGTTTGGAAAATAATAAATAAAAATAAAAAATAAAAAAAAGTGTTTACAAGTTTACATTGTGCAGTGCTGCATATGCATAACACCCTCACAGTCAACTGATTTGGACCGTGATACATTTTGAGTCCAGACAAAAATGTCTTTTTTTTGTAAGAAAACAAAGCAGATTTGATCAAGCAGATGAGGGTCAGGGAAGGTTGCAGAGAGTGAGTGAAGTGATAACAGTATCTGCTCCCTGATGCCAAAGGCCATGCCAGGAGAGTCAGGTCCAGGCTGGAGGAGGGGAGCTGCCAAGGACAAGGCCCTCCTCCAGGGGTCAAGAAGGACAAAAAAAAGGAGTGTACTTTTTTTTTCTCTTTGGGTGCTGGAGTATCAAGGAGAATTATATCTACGTAGGGGGTTTTGGTTGGAATCAGGATTTTTTTTTCCTCTACACAGACTCTGGTTTGGTTTGTGGAAAGGCTTTAGGATGGTGTGTGGAAAATCTACAATGTGAACACTGAAAACACACACCAACAATCAACAGGGGCACTTATGATTCTGGAGGTCCCCGACATCTAAAAGGCATGCTAGATGGGTAGAAAGTTAACAGGTGCACAGAGGAACTAAAGCCTTTACTGCAGTAACAGGCAAATGCCCAAAAACATGAGCATTAAGGACCGGCACTGTGTGACAAGAGGACAAATCAGAGACACAGAACGGAGTCCAATCTCACAGCGTACTGCCTCATGAGAAAATTAAATTCATATTTGGGACTAAAAGGATTACAAGGGAGAGAACGCGGGGGAGAAGAAAAAGTCTGCAGATAGGTCCAGTATTATTGAGAGAGAGAAAAAAAAAAGAAATGTTTTGGGTTGCAGTGGGAGTGCTGAGGTTTTGGTATCCGAGGCATGCTGCTGTGCTTTAGTCCTCCATGCACATGGGCAGGTTGACGAAGGTGAAGACGTTGTACTCGATCATGACGGAGAAGCAGAGGAAGATGGCATACAGGATGAGGACGTAAATGCCCAGCTTGAAGTCCAGCCTCCACTTATTCAGGTGAATCCCCAGCACCTGCACACACAAACATCAGACATGCTTGTGTAAGGCTCAAGTACTGGTTTAAATTCAAATGAACGATAAATTGTACCAAAAAGCAGGATTTAAGGCTGGGTGTTCATATCAAATTACAACTGTACAGTAGGGCTGGGCGATATGGGCGATATGGACAAAATATAATATAAAATAATATCATGATATTTTAGACCAAATACCTCGATATCGATATTACAAGAATACTGTAGAGATGACTGCCGATGCTTTCACAAAATATTTACACTATGAAATCATCAGTAATGTAGATATAATGAAAAAGTGGGTAAAAAGTAAATTACAGAACAGCTAGAACAGTCTGGTAAGTTCAGAAAATTCATATTTTACTGTGATGCAGCATTTAAAACCAGGAAAAGACAACTCTGATGACATATCTTGTCTCATATCATGAGATATCATTTCAATATATTGCCCAGACCTACTGTACAGCCAATCCATGTAATAATCAAATGGTAACCCAAACGATGCCTTAATATCCATCTTTGGTTGTAATTACATCATAGCAGCGTGTCCAATGTTCTGTTGATGAAGTTAGATTTTCTGTAGCTTGCCCTCTTTGTTCAGCCTCTTTGACTACTGCTACTCATGCTAATGATGTGTTTGTTTATAGCTGGATCTGGATCAGAGGTGGGAAATGAGCCATTACTGATCTGAATGCGTTTGAGCTGCCAAGGTGGGAAAATGTGGGCAATGTTCCTGTACATACAATATATAACCAAAAAATGTTGATGTCACATCATGATGTAGGTTTAAGAAAATGTGACTATGGTTACTTGAAGTAAAAAATACTTTTTATGTTCTGATTATACTTGCACAAAAAAAGTATAAAGTAGTAAACCAAATATATTCCTGGAAATGGTCATCATTCCAGGAATATATCTGGCAACACTGTGACACCAGTTTAGCGTGAACAAACATTATTAATGAATGCTCACCGTGAGGGCCACAGAGCCCAGCAGAAGCACCACTGAGTACACCAGCCCCCGACTATTAATCATCACCTGCAACAGGCAAGACAGCGAAGGGAGATCAGCCAAACTGCAGATCTACAAACTCATTATGCAATATGAGAAGGAAGAATCTGACACACACACACACACACACACACACACGAGCACTTGTAAAGCAAACTAGTTAATTACCTCTGATCCATAGCTGACACAAATGGTCTGTATGGCCCAGGGAACCCCCAGACCCACCAGGATATCAAACACGTTACTGCCAATAGTGTTGGACACTGCCATGTCTCCCAAACCTAAAACAGAATGACCAACTCAAGTAATTACAGTAAAACAAGAAACTTTCATATTGAGCAAAAAGTTTTTCTTCCACATCCAACTGCAGGTCACCATTTATTGCTATTCTGTACTTTCTGATATTCACAAGGGCCCTGGTCTTATCCAGATAGGAGGGTTGTGATGCATGACTGCACTGTCATGTCTATAAGCAGTACTGCACTATTTCCTCTTGTTCCTGAGCTCTGAGCTAATTTGTACATCCCTGCTTGATTAACTGGGTTCTGTGCACAAAAGAGACAATAGAGATTTCTGTATGCTACACTACATTTCAAAAAACTAACAAAGCGCAAATCTTTACAAAACTGGATTCAGTATGCACATGAGATGCAAATTACTCATGAAGACACTATATCTATACAGTATTTGTGGCGTTATTCTTAGTTTATTTTAAGATCTTGCAGGGATTACAAGAGTTAAATATAGTCAAAGAATTAGACACATCTCAGAGGGAAAGGTATACTGTACCTTGTCTAGCAACAATGAGACTGGCTATGCAGTCTGGGACACTGGTGCCTGCTGCCAGGAAAGTGATGCCCATGATGACATCAGGGATTCCCAGAGTGTAGCCAATTATAGTCACCTGAAAGCACACAGACTGTCAGAGCTCACAAATGGTCTTCGGTCTGTGCCAGGAAGTAAATGTCAACCTTCATATCAAATATCCAACTTTAAATATTCCCTAACTTAGTGGAAAAAGTCACACACTTAACCAGACAGATTTAGACAGTAAGTATCTACTGCTTATTCTAAAACAATTTTTTTTTGTGAAAGCAATGCAAGATGGCTCCAACAAACATCTTAAAATTGGTATTTTCTCAGATTGATTGCTTGCTTTGTCCATAAATTGTCTAAAATGCCATTCATATTTTCCTAAAGCCCACAATGACAACTTTAGATAGCTTGTTGTGTTCAACCAAAAGTCCAAAATCCAAGCAATATTCAATTAACAATTATATCAAACAGAAAAGTAACTAATTTTTGAAAGACTAATTATGTCAGCATTATACTCAAGTAAATAGGTTTCCTGTTAGACTCACCATCCAGACCATAAAGTAGGAGAAGACAGCAATCCAGACAGTGGACAGGATGAAGGACACCATGAAGAATTTCTCCCAGCGAGGCTTGGCACTGTTCGGGACGGTAAAGAACAACAACAGGAGCAGAGGCCACGAGATGAGCCACTTCACCTTGCTGCCAATACCGCCTGCAGCAGAAACATACGTTAGCAATAAGATCATTGTCTTCGGGTTTCTGAATAGTGAATTTTGGGAAAACACATTTTAGGTTTATGCTCTGTATGAGAAGTATTATTATAAACAGTAGCCTCGTTTGTTCTGTCAATCTTTGCACTTTGAAAAAACCAAAAACCCGGTTCCTATTCATTATGTGGAGAGTCTATCATTCCAGCAACCTGATTGCTAATGTCATCCTTGAGCAGACATTCAATTTTAAGAGCCAAGCGCATACACACATCTTACATATTATTTTTGCTTTAGGATATTGTTCTTTTTTTTGCCTTGATCCCTGAATCATGCAGTCTCCTGCATCTATGCATTTATGATATAAAAGGATTTTGGGCTAATGTAGTCATTAAAATGTATGAATAGGCTTTGTGTTAAACCTACACTGTAAATACGGAGAGTCACCCATTTTTGTTCTCCTTTCTTTTCACTGTTGTTGTTGTCTGTGCTGTTATTGTTTTGTTGGAATGTGATAAATGAATAAATAATATTTTCACTTCAGGTTGCAAGACACCTCTGTTTATGCCAAAACCATCTGCATTTCTGTCCTCCCTGGCTTAAGTGAAATGGATAAACACGTCCCTCCATCTGTCATTACCACAAAACACTGAAAGCTTTTTTCCTGTTTAGTGATATGAGCAACTTCAGCATACTTTATATTCCATGAAAGCCAACCTTAATGGCTGTTAAAGACTGCTGATCCTCTCAGTGATTTTCTTTTTGAGGCCTGATCAATGTGGAAAATACTGATGCTAAAAGTGACTGTCTACACCAAAACTTTATCCCCTGCTCTTCCTCTCCTTTTCATGCCCTTTAAGCCAATACAATGCAACACTTAATACACTCAGATGAACTGCTTTCATCATAAATCACATTACCCAAATTCAGATTCTTTTCACATCAGCAGTCACTGACTAATAAAAAGGGCAGCCATGTTCAGAGCTGTCAAGGAGGATGATCATTAGTCAGTATGTTATGAAGCCACTGACTAATTAAGAGTGAGGATGTCAATCATTTCTGAAACAGAAAGAAACTCTGAAGCATATCAAGTGCAGCTGCCCAACTAAAAACTACTTGTAACCCGAATGAGACCTCGACTTCTTAAAATAAAGCACATCCATCAGAAGAAATAAAACAGATTTGTGAACATGATTGAAATCTAAAAGATGGGTTTCTCTTTCACCCCCAAGCAAAGTATCCACCCGTGCATGCCAAATTACACACATTCATCGAGTGAATACATGAATCACGTACGTGGAACATGAAACGGGGAGATGGTCTCGTTTTCCTCTGCCTCCTTGGTGGTTTTGTCCTCTGGTACGTTTCCGTTCTCTATTTCAACCTTCCCGTCGATCACTTGTGTCTCCACTCCATTGGCAGCTTGGACCAACTTCTGGCGCTTTCAGAAAAAAGACACTAAGTCAAAGAGCACTTGAGCAGACACGCTGCTAACTTTCACTGCTGCGCTGCTGTGCAATTTGGAGTGAGATAAAGAAACTGAGGACAGCAACAGCAGCGACATTAACTCGCTGGAGCAACAACTCCCATCTGTACCTCTGTAATGATGAGGCGACTCGCCATGCGCAGGCGCGTCTTGGGTCCAAAGTGGCTGGTGACCATGACACGCAGGCCAGCTTCTGGAAACCTGAACTTTGAAGGGCTGGCGTTTATGATCTCATCCACCATCACCACAGAGCCACGGCTGTAAGCCTTGCTGGGCTTGACTGAAGTTGTGGAGGGATAAGATAGAAAGATGAAAAATAATCTTAAATGAGTTTACAGACTATGTGCACTCAACATATACGCCTACAAGACCACCGCACATGCATTTTCATTTCTATTAGAATATATTTATAGTTTCAATTATCATTTTAAGTGCATATACTTGACACCTTACTGACACTGAAGTGTTCTGCCATGTGTTATCATAGTCCTTTACAAATGGAGTTTATAATTAACCAACTACACTTGACTGGAACTTCCTTAAGTCCAAATTATTCCAAGCATTGAAACTGAACAGAGATCATCTTTAAAGGCTGTGAAGACCTATGTAGTGTCCTATAAATATTTCCGGTGTCATTTTCTTATCTTTACGTGCTACAGAGCCAAGTTACTTAGGATTATTAATGGATGCACTGAGCCAGAAACATTTTGTCACCATGTCAGAGTTAAAGCTGCACCAGGGAAGTTTTTATGTCAACGTGCACCATCCCTATCACACTAACTCACAATGTGGGCTGGATGTGACAGTTTCAATGCAGACACAAATCAAACCTAAGTGCAAAAATGTCTCTTTAACAGAGCGAACCATCTGTCCTGACAACTTAGTGAGGCAAAGCTCTGAATATCACACCCTCTTATTTTTTTTTTTTTACAAACTGTGGCCTGGAAATTGATGTTCGTGCCTTTTATATTGCTTATTTTCTCAGAGATGAGGGTTTGGTAGTGTTATTTGATTGAAGACATCCACACACGCTGTCTTTCCAGGAAATATTGTACTCGAGGGGATCATCACACCGTATCAATATCTGTCCTGTTTTTATTATGTCTTACAAAATAGTGTGTCTACTCAAATGTATTGACAATTAGTCGAATGAGGGCATTTAACATGTCGTCACTGTCCAGAAAAAAATGATTTTTAAAAAGGAAACGCTGCCCTGTTTTCCTTAGCATTGTTACAATGTATTTTTCCAGGTAATCCAGCTGGTCTAATTATGTTAGACCAGTAGGGGAATTTCACTTACTCCTTCAGTTCATCTGAAAAGATTCAAAATCAAATTTGTAGATACACTGTTGTCCCTGGGCGACATTGATGTGGAAAAAGATTCACTAGTGACGACGTGTTCAGACTTCATAAACATGCATATATTTGCAAGCTGTAGCAGGGGTACGCATGTAAATACTAATGCGGCACTCACATATGTGCAGAATAACCTAGAGTGGTTATGACACTTTTATTGGGCTTGAGCAAATTCAGTTATGATGGGATCACTTCAATCAATCATCTAGTTTAATAAGCAACTGCAAATAAACAGTCTTTCTTCCACTTAAATCTATCCTCCATCGCCTCTGAGCCACATGCTGGTAAACAAGTCGTGGATAAAAAGGGGTTTAAAACTTAAGCGTTCACTGTCTGGATTCACCAATGTTAAATCTTTTGCCCCCTTAAATCCCTTTAAGGGGGCAAAAAACACCGGCTGGGTTGGTTGAAATTAGTGTGTTTGTGTGCAGTTATCGACACATCACATGATTTCGGAGCACTGAACTTCAAATAGCTTTTCCAAATTGCCTCATGTAGCTTTGAAGTTTGCCTACCAGTGGTGAATATTTATAGGGTGACCAAGATTGATTTCAGATTCTGTGACATGAGCGATGTAACCTCTGGCATCTTAGAGCTGAAACTCAGACTGTAATGCAGGTGGCGGACACTTGAAAACACATAATGGTGCCTCTTCAGATTTTTTTTTTATGATGCTCTGACTGTAAGAAATGTTTTATTGGCATCCTATAACTTCTCATTTGCTCTTTGCCCTCACTTGGCTATAAGATGTGGTATATGGGGAATAAAAAAAGTTCCACAGTACACTTATTAGTTTAACTCAGCCTTAATTTGACTTATTATGCATGCAAGAATGCACATAAATTAACTATGTAAACAGAGCCGGCATAAACATTTCCTCTTGTGAAATTCATTACCACTTCAGGAGTGAGTGGGTCTACGCCCCAGAGACCAGCAGAAGAAAAGTAGTATGCAAGCAGAAAGAATTGGCACACAGCAGCACAACACTGTTGACAATAAGCAAGAATAAGTTTAGTAAGGCTAAACAGACAGGCATGTTAACACTTATGCAGTCAAAGTGGGGTTAAAGGTCACTGATCAGAAGCTTCTAAAAAAGGTTAAAAAGGCAGAAAAAGAAGAAGTGGAGAACTGTGGCTAAAAGGAAGCTTTCACGCCAAGATTGCATTAAAAGATGTAATTTAGGAAATTTGGTTTTTCTTTAAGTTTTTTTCTAAAAGTGAAACTCAAAAAAAAGCATTCCCATGACATTAAACTGCACTACAGAAGAGATTAATATCTTCATTATGCACCTCCCGCTTTAAACACATTTCATTTCGTGCCTCCTGTATGCTCAGATAAGCCTCAGTTGCTTATCCTCCAAAGGACTAAGCAAGCTGAGAGGAAAATTAATGGAAGGACATGTATAACTTTATAAATTGCCAAAAGATAAAAGGAAAAAAAACAATTTTACAAACTGTCTCTACAGGTAATGCAGTTCATTGAGGTCATAGGACTGATTTTTTTATTGATCTTTGGCAAATTTAGAAAAGTGTGCCTTTGCAGAATTATACTGTAGCAGAGTGAATGTTGGCTAAAGGAATTCAAGTTAGTTCAGCAGAAAAGAGGAAAGGTTAAAGCCACAGAGTCTCTAGCTCAGAGGTATCAACCACAGTCTGCCAAAGTCACACTTCTAAACGCAATTACCCCATTCTTATTTCAACTATGTCTACTAGTCTATGGGATCCAGCCTGTCTGATTAACCTTACCTGGTATGAGTAAAGGCAATGACGGGTCGTCATCCAAAACATAGTCATAACTAGTATTACCGTCCTCCATCTCACTGCTGGCCACAGCGTTACCATTGGCCACGTTCTTCTTGGACTTCCCCATGAAAAAATTCTGCATGCTGGAGTTGAATCTAGTAAAAAGATGTAACATTATACCTAAATTAGAGATACTGAAATAGTTCAGCCCCCAAAAAAATAAAAAAACAAACAATATAGGACATTAAGTGTCAAGATTCATATTTGCAAATAGGGTTTACCGGCTAGATGAAAGCCTCCAACTTGTTTGAAATAAAGTATTAATTAGCTAAAATAACCTGTTTACGCTGCAAACTTCTATACTGTGAGTTACAGTAAGATGCCCTACTTTCTAAAGAACAGCACCAGCATTACATCACACACGCAAAAAAAATCTGAAATGTGCTTCTTGGCATTGGAATAGAGAAGAAAGAAAACTCAAAGGAATTATTCCAAGACCCAATGATTTCATCAGCCACAAGTCCATATGAGGACCATTACTTTAAAATGCTTCACAAATGCTGAACACACTGGTGCTGCCTTCCAACATAATGTGTGCAGAGGTTATACTGACAAAATCTGAAGAGATGCTCTATCCCTGTGAGAGCCTCTACACTTTCAGAGACCAACATTATCAGTCAAGTTTCATCTAACCTTAAAACTTAAAATGTCTTCAATCAGAATGCAGTACAAGCATTTCAATTCAGGATTGTGTTACTTTGTGTGACATTGAGTGTTAAAGAATAGAAATTGTTTTGTATAGATTGTAAAGTAGAGTGCCTAAATTGACAAAAGATTAGATGAATCAAAAATCAGCTACAATAGATTACGCCAAATAATACTTTCAGCTAAATAAATAAAATGAAGTGTAAAACAAATTTAAAGCTTTATACTTTTCCTTCAGCATCCAATGTGTGATTAAAGAATCTGTAGCTTAACTGACAACACATTGAACACTAGCTTTTTTAGCAAGATAGCGAGCTTGCTGAAGCTAACTGTCATAACAACTAGACAGTGCACATAACATTAATCATTCATGTACAGTACAGTGTACTGATGTAGCATCACTGTAAGAAAAAAAAACAACAAACCCCTACACAGTAGCTAAAATGAAGCATTTCAGCAGCCAAAAACAATAAGAAAGTTAGCTAGCTCAATCCAGGGTTAGCCCTTTTCTTCTCATCAAAATTAGGCCATATGTTTCCTCAGGCTTACATTCCCACAGCACAGGTATGACCATTCCCTTATGCACATAATGTGTTGTTGTTTTTCATCTATGAAAATGCTTGAAAGACAGGTGAAATTCTTTATTTTATTATTAAAACTGAGGGAACATAGGGCAGTGGGAACATAGACACACTCCCACTAATCCTACTTAGAAGTTTTATGTTTAGTTTTTTGACATTATGAGAAAAGAGACATTGAATTACATGCATCATACATGTCATGGGCAAGGATGAAATTATAAAGTCTACAATTGATTTCCACTGTAGTCCTTTATGAAAACAATCATATTAATTATATTTTCTACAGCACATTTAGTCCGTTTTGGGGCTCCATAGTAAAGCTATATAAAGTATATTTGACTTATCACATCCAAACTCAACTGCTCCTGATCTGAGATACAATACTAGAGGAGTATTCTAATTTTAACATTTTGCACCGTTATATTTTTCATTAAGTTGTTATCATTTTTTTAAATTGTAGTACACATGCTATTTAAGAAAAAAATATCACTGTCCAAAGCTGGAAGGTCATCATCAGGGCACCGATTGCTCTCTACTCCATTTTGACTGAATAGCCCAAAATGGTCAGCTGGATATTTTGGGAGAGGGGAGACATATGACAGCATATCCTACTGTAAGCACTTCTTTCCTCCAAATGAGAAAGGAGAGGAGTGATCCGGTTAAGCCTGTGCTCTTAGCCACTGCAGAGGGGGAAAGATTAAACTCTTATGGCAGGGAGAGAGCAGGCTGCTGCTGAGTGTAACACAGATTATCAGCTGGACAGAGACAGCAGCACAGGCACTGTGATGGCATTATGCAGTTTGGACTATGAAGACAGTTTTAGCGTAATAGATTGAATCTGTATCTTATGTTTGTTCATACAAGCTAAAAGTTGACAGATACTGTAAAGAGACAAGAGTAGCCGGCCAGCTGACTAAAACTAAAACATCCTTGCTTTTCTCAAATAGCTACAATGCTCATAGGCTATAGATTCATGCAGGTTTCATGGAACAGTAGATGTGTTGCATCTGAAATAAGGATTTAGAGGTAATTAGCTGTTAAAAAAGCCACTAAACATATGAAACTTGAAGATGCTATGTGCAATATTTTCTTAGATTTCTACACAAACACACAGTCTAATCTTGATACCTGCTATAATTGTCAGACAAGCCAACATGCCGTTATGATGAGCTATAAAACTGTGTCCTAACTGAATAAAATGCGTCATGAAATTTCCTTTTGCTGTAGCTTAATTCATTTGAGGTGCAAAGTTTTCACCAGAGGGCTCTTGAGCACAGTCTGATGCCAATATCTGAGCAGGGGACGAGAATGAGACACTCCGCTCCAGCTGGAAGCCCCGCTCATCTCTTGTGAAACTGCTGAGCGCACAGTTGGATATACTCGACTGCTCACAGGTATTAGTGTGTAGGAGCGGAAGTGTCTCTCCCCATGTGCACACTCAGGTTGTTGCGGCGGAAATCTGTCCGCCTACTTGCCTGGTTAGAACAAAAAGGAGCAAATAAAGTGTTTTAAGAAAGTGCAGAACTCACTTCATGACGAGGATGTAACCCGCATACATCAGAACTAGGATTAAACTCTCCCACCTACAAACAAAGAAGATACAGGTGACTGTTAAAATCATTTATGTACACTTATCCAGGATAGCTTATATGAATGTCCCCTTATTTTATATCTGCCTAATACAACCATTATTTGGGATAATGACCCGAGTAAGAGATTCAAAAACTGTAGATTTAAGAAAAAATTCCCCTTTTTTTACCATTAGGAGGATCATTAGTAACTGAATCCCTGAAGTTCTGTCAAACCTCACACTGTAGTAAATTGGACTTTTAAAAAAATATTATAAAATAACGATGAAAAACTCACCACACTATCTTCTCATCGTAGATGAACTGGAAAATAAATATTTATGAGGGTTAAAATGATACATACACAAATGCATTTAATGAGCAGATGTCCTGTCCAACTTACTGCGATTAGAGCCAGAACAGACAAGATGTAGTAGAAGGAGTCTCTGAAAACCGCCCACCAGGTCAGCATCACTACCTAAGAATACAAAGGGAAAAGGTGCAGCCATATTCGAGATATTATATAAGTATTTGCTCATGTAGACCAAAAGTACTTAATATGTAAATTGAAGGTGAGAAGTTAGAAGAAACACTTCTGATCTATGTTTGCCTTCAAGAGTTTACTTCTCCATTCCCACATAAACCAGTTCTGGTACTTTGTTTCCCTTCAGCAAAAACACTTCTGCCACACATGTGCTTTACTGCAGTCTATAAATAAACAGAAGATGCAGCTGCAGCAGTAAGTCACTGCCTGTCACACACACACACACCTGTCCAGCGAAGATCCCGCAGACTCCAATGATGCACAGGATGTTGAAGACCGCTGAGCCCACGATCGTCCCCACCCCAACATCTCCGTGGGTGATGAAGACACCTGCACACAGGAAGGTAGCCAATCAGAATCAGCCGTGACACCAACCATCTGGGAATAGCTTTGTGTATGAACGTGTGTGTGTGTGTGTGTGTGTGTGTGTGTGTCTCTACCAATGACAGATGCAAACAGCTCCGGTGCAGAGCTGCCAGCTGCCATGAAGGTGGCTCCGGCAACGTCTTCACTCAGATCGAGTTTCTGCATAAATAAAATAAAGGTGGGTGGTTTAAACAAACAAAACATCACTGTAACTCATTCTGAATGATAAAAAGCTACATTAATTTCAGTACCTCACAGATCTTCTCCAGCGACGTCACAAAATACTCGTCACATGTTATGGCGAGGGCCAGAAACATGTAGAGTGCCTATGGACAGAAACAGTAAAGTTTGAAGATTGTGTGCGTGTGCGTGTGCGTGTGCGTGTGTGTGTCAAGGATAAAAAGTGAGAATACAAGTGTGTGTGCATGTGTGGCAGTGCATGCCTCCATGGACACATCTTATCAGCAGAAATTAGATGAGTTAATAGAGCCTTGGCAGAGTAAAGATATTCTGCCGCTAGAGGACGGGTGAAGGAGAATCTCACAGCACAGCACCCAATTAAAAAACAGGGCCTGCATTAAATTCAAATGTCAATTCAGTGACGAGCTGTTTTCCTTACAATGTGAAAAATCTACAGGATCTGCATACTCCCACCGCTGTGAGAGAGGAGGGGGAGGCAGCCTATTTCAGTAGCTGAGGCGAGATCTATAAATTATAGATCAGGTGTGACATCATGGCCCGGCAGCTCTTGTAGTTGTGCTCTGCTCTATGCTATCCACAGGGGGCAGTGCAGGACTGCAGTATGATAAGATCCCAACACATTTATCCTCCTCTTAGTGTTGAATCCAGGACAATTTAAGTCATATACAGTAGAGCTGGGGACAGTTAACGGAGCAGTATATTGGATTGTGGATCAGATCTCAATTTTGGATGAGTTTAATTTCATATCTGAAATTAGACCGCTGGTTTAATTTCATATCTGAAATTAAACCCTTCATATACTGATCGTGAACATGTGTTAGAGGATAACATCTTCCTAACTTTTAAAATGAAACGCATACCCCAAAAGGGATCATGATACAAATGCCTAACATTGTTTGTTGGTTTATTTCAGCATCTCTGGTGCTGTCAGTTTAGCAGGAGACAGAACAATGCATTCACAGGTCACTCCCCTGCTTCTGCACATCAGTGCTCGACCATGCAGTGAAGGCAAGGTAACAGTTTTTACGCCCACACCTTGGCTCAAACAGGCTCTCAGTGTGTAAAAACAAAAAAGGTCAAATGACATGGTGTGCTCAGGACCACTGCTACCATGATAACAGTGAAGTCACATCCTTATTTTCCTTTCTCATTCGTGACTTTGAGGGTTTAAGCAATTTCTACAATTAAAAAAGCATCTTTAGCATCTTTATCAGCTTCTCCTAATATAGTTTGGCTCAATGAATCTTACATGGGACCACTTTTAAGCCATCAAAACAATACATTATTAAAAGCCTCAGCATTTCTCCCCCAGAATTTAGTTCCTCACAGTGTAGAGGCCACTTTGATAAAACATTTAGACTGTCATGCTGGGAAATAAAATTTCATTTGCATTTGAAGGAGTAATTTAACATTTTGGGAAATGTGCTTATTCGCTTTCTGGTGGGGAGGTAGATGAGAAGATTGAGACCACTCTGATGTATCTGTGGTAAATTTGAAGCTACTGACGCCAAACTGTGAAGACTGGAGACAAGTTCGCTAGTCTTGCTCAAGCAAAATCCACCAAATCCCTCCTCTGAAGCTCATAAATTTAACATATCTGTTTGTTTAATTTGTACAAAACCACAGAGTAAAACAATAGCAATTGGACATTTATAGGGGGTTGTGTGTTGAACTATACCTTTAATCTTTTTGGTTTCTGGTCAAAATCTTCTAAGCACGGTGGGGGAGTGTGTTTGAGGGGATTCATGAGTTCAGTGTTTCTATAATCCTAGCTGCAGCCTTGGGTGTATTTGATAAAGAGAAACTTTTTAAAGCCAGTTAAATCCAGCATGAAGAGTTCATTCAACTGATGCACTAAAATGAACAATATGATTGACTGGGTTCCCCCATTGAAATCCATTGATGGTTTTACGTCAAGTCAGTGGAGCTCGACGTGGCTGAATGTAGGCAATAATGGTTTCTAACGAGGAGAAGCAGCTCACACCAACAAAAAGAAAGAAAAAGAAAAGAAAAAGACATGTGCCCGCTCCTGAACTCCTGACCCGTGCCTTTATTTTTCTTGTGTTATTCTTACAAATCATGCCAACATTTGAACTAAAAATACCCCGACCTCAGAGAAGCACTACCATATTTATGAAGCTTTTTACAGACACTCAAAGGGAGTAGAAGTTCTGCATAGAAAGACATTGCTTTACAACACTTGGAACCATAACATTAAATTGGTGGTATGCAAGTTGTGACAATGTGCATTGAATACATTCAGAAATATTTAAGACTACATAGTATATATAATAATATGTTTAATGCAGTGCAGTTGGTTTAAATGTAGTTCTACCTTGTGTTTCTTAACCAGCAAGCTTATCATTTTTGTTTGTTTGTTTACTATTAAAAGTTAAATGTGGATGTGCCTTAAATAATTTAGATGTTTTGACACTTCTGTGTCTGCTCTCATGGTCTGAAAATCCCAAATGCAGCTGCAAGATTTCTTTTAGTACCACTGAAATGTACCTCTTCTTTTTCCCCCCCTGTCTGGAGTAAATACATGATGGTCTGTTTCTGATGGTCTGAGTTATTGTGCAAAACTGTATGCTTCCTCATTTTAAATGGTAATGTCTGTACCATCCCTGCATCATCATTTGAGTGATAAAAACATCCTTTGTGGCATTTTTAAAAGTATAGCTCAGCAAAACCTGCTACTGCAACCTCACCTAACCATGCAGGCTTTGTGAACTGGAAAAGTTAGGTTATGTGAAAAGCTTCCAAATCCATCTACAACCAGCTAAGCTGAATGCTGACTGGGGACTGAGATGCAGGTGCAGGCTATTAAAAAAAACCCAAAAAACAAAGAGAGAGAGACGGACACTCTTCTTACCGCCGCAATGTGCAGCAGAACAGCCCCACTCTTCCGTTCATTGTTGGTGAAATAGTCTTGAGGGAACTCGTGTATTGCTGAGGAGAGAGAAAATGTGACAGTCACCACACATCAGCAGCATAAAAATCAAGGTACATTTCCCTGCCCTGCTCTGAGAGGACTGTACAACTTCCTGATGGGTATCGGTCTCAGAGGAGCAGGCCTGAGATGCCCTCTTGGCTCAGCAGGCTTATACTGAACTCATGGCACGTATGGAAGCATTTTTCCTTCTCTTGTTCTCATATCTCTTTCCACTGGATTATCTAATACAGCGAAATTATCTTGTTTACCTAAAAAAAAAAAAAAAAGAAAAAACAGGCCATCACTGCCAGAAGGGGTTAAATGCAAATTAAATTAGAAGCCTGTGATCACCGTCCAAAAAAAAAGCTGGAAGAAAACATCAAGGGCTTTGAATTTTCAAAAAGGACTGAAATGGCTCAAAACACTTTGTAAATCATCCTCAGCCTGCAGTATGTCACACCACCCAGTAACCAATGACTTCATATCTATTCATGCCCAAGTTGATTTTTTTTTTGGGGGGGGGGGGGGGGGGGGGTGGGGGGTGAGAAAAAACACAACAGTCAACCAGCACATTTCAAAAACAAATGTTAAAGCTCTGGCTATATTAAGAGTCTGAAGTCATACAGGATTAAAGCAAGCAGGCAGAAAAACCTCCCATGCTGAGGACTCATCATTCATCATCCAGAGCTCCAGCTGGAACACAGTGTGATCGTGGTACCACCATACGGCTCAGATCTCTGGGAGCACAGACACTCCGCAGTGCACCTGGCTGGAGACAGAAGCTGGCCGTCTCCCTGACGGGACCCTGCATCTGTAGGGAATGGCCTCTGTTTGACCTGTTCCTGTTGGACCCGGGCTTCAGTCTCACATCTTGTCTTGCCTTATAAACAGCCTGCAATATTATTAGCATATTGCTTACCCACGCTACAGCTATCTATAAAGCTACAGTTAGCCTCATACAGCAGGCTGAATAAACTATCCAGCTGAGTTTTGATCCATGCAGCAGCTCCATTTTTTGCTTTGAGTGAAATGTTAATCATAGCAACACATCTAGAGTCATTCGCAAACATGTTGACTAAAATGTATATGTCATTAAAATTGATTGAGATTCATCCTGTGAGGATCATAAATGTCTGTACTAAATTTTATGGCGAACCATTCAGAAATTGCTGAGACATTTCACTCCAAACCACAACTTTGACTGTCTGGTGGTTCAGGTGATGAGTAAAGTAGGCATCATCTTCTGGAGAAAATGCAGATGCCTTTATTTTCGTGACAATCCATACCTGACCTTAACATCTCTAGAACCATGCTTTTTTTGGTTATTGTGGCTAAAAAGAAAACAATAAAACAAATATATAGGACTGCTTTACTGCTGTACTGATCTATAGGATAACAATACAGTATACAACAGAAAGGAGGATTTGGGCCCTTGTCACATATGGACTTGTGAAATGGAACAGTGCTCACCTGAGACATATCACTGCATCTGTCCCAACCCTCTCTGTTGTCTGTTTTTATGATATTTGATGGTGTGCACACATGACTGAATCAGCGCAGCATTTGGAACACTGCACAGGCAAACCAAATATCCTCAGGATGAAGTCTTGATCATCTGCATGCCTCCTGGATTTCATTCAATTACATCACACATATGGAAATGTAGTACCTTTTTATATCTCCGTTAAGCCCATGTATCATTTAACACATTACATTTGCAACTGAACAAAAGAGCAATGAGACACAACACACAAAGCTAGAGTACTATTTCTGGCACAAATTAGTCCAACCTTGATTTGCAAGACTTCTGGTATCTCACTGGCAACACTGCATAACAGTAGATGCAACTGATTAAAGGACAAAATAATAAAAATAATAAAAACTTCAATATGTGTGTAATGTTGATGTAGATGACCTTAATATAAAATGAGAAACTGGAGAACACCTGGCTGACATTGGAATCTTACAGCAACATTGACTGTATCAGACGGCTTTAGCTCATTTCATTTCTGACAGGTTTATGTGCTGAATGTAACGTGTTGGAAAGCCGACTGCCTCAAGCAAAGGCGCAATCAATTACAGGATTTGTCAGCTGTGGCCTCAGAGGTGACTGAAAGCAAACTGATGCCAATACAGAAGGCTAAACTCCTACTGATACTTCATGGACAAAACAACCCCGAACACATACATTATTCTGGCTGCAGAAGGTTACCTGTCCTGAGAAAAGTCCAGTGGAAAAGTATTTTAGTAAAGCAAGTTTAACATTCACACCCTGCTTCCATGTGTAGCCACCAAACCTGCAGGTCTGTCATTGATCAATAATTAAATGGCAAAGACATCTGTCTTCTTTAGTTACTTGTTTAGCCCCCTCACTATCAGCTCTGACTGGGAGCTTGTTAAAAATAGGTGATCACAAAAGGTGTTTAAAGGACGCCAGCACTGTGAAGGCAGGGAGATGACAGGCAGGCAGAGGTCACCACCCCGTCCCTGTAAACATTCAATCAGACAGCGTCTGCAGGGTTGGTCTGCATATCTCCTCACTGTGGAGGTCAAACCAGACATGAACATGCTTCCACAGCCATTTCCCACACAAGGACAGACAATATGTACACACAGGAGGACAACAGATAAACTGCTGGAGTGATGTATATATGTCATTTCATGGAAGCAGGGAAGTAGCATTTTTTGAGAAACTAAATTGGAGAAATTTACTCTGCAAAATAACTAAAGTGACAAAATGAATTACAAATTTTTATCTTTAAAATTTATTGAGCACAAATGGCCATCTATTTGCTGATTGGAGCACCATGAATTTGGCGAGTCTGCTTGAATACATAACTTTTTGTTACATGATCAGTCATCACTATGAAGTGGTAATAACCTGTGTATGTGTCATTTTTAACACTTCATACATCATTGATAATCACTTCAAAATAATGATTACAATAATCTATAATGAAAATAGAAAGTAACTAGGAGGTATAACTGGTACATATTTGGCATCTTGAAACAAAATGTAAGCCATTTTTTGAAACACTTTTAATAAACTTAGTTTGTTCACACTTCAGAAATTTAAAATCATGTGAATATGAACGGCACCAAACAAACTACTTTCAGAACAAATCTACTCTGCTGGAGAAAGGTTTGGTGGTTATAAAAGTCTTGAGGGGAGAAAAAAAAAGTTCATGTTCTTGTGTTTGCATAAACCTGCTGTCCTTTTTGGGGGGGGGGGGTGAGAGAGGGAGAGTGTGAAAGAGGAACGCCTGGACTGGCACAGAAGGAGGCAAAAACAAGAACAAGTCCTCTTCAGAAGCTAAGCTACAAATCTATAAATAAACCCTGGATTCTCTGTTTGGACACCTGACTGTGCCGCTTATGCAAGAAATTACTGGCAACACTTTTGTTCGTGTGTGTCCAACCCCCATCCCCTCATCTCATCAACCCCAGAAGTAATTACAAGTCCACACAGAGTCTTCACAAGAAGTGTTGGAGGACTTTAAGACACAGTGCTGCCACAGTCCACATTAAGGCTATGATGGCCACTCCATGTGGCACAAGCCAGGGTGCGCTCTTAGTTTCTTTAATGTTGGTGTTGCTGCATTGCTATAGAGTTGGCAAAATATTTTTTTAAAATCAATCAGGAAGAGCACCTGTTCCTAATGTAGATATAAAGGGCTCATTCTAAGATAAAGAAAACAGATCTTAGTTTCATGGCATTACACACTAGTTAGACTCAGCAGATATGGAATATAATAAGAATGTTTGTTTCACTAGATGCTACTAAATTCTGAAACACTGCACCTTTAAATGAGAAGACTGTCACCACTTTAGCCTGCAGCTAGTAAAATATTAGAAACAGGGACAAGGCTAGCCCAGCTCTGGCACGTTTTTTGGAAGATTTTTAAAAAATGGAGTTACAGTAAGTTCATTAGTGAGCTTTCGAGATGCTAGTAGGTGGATTTTGTTCTTGTTTCCAGTTCCTGTGGTAAGCTAGGCTAACTGGCTGCTGGTTGTAGCTTAATATTTACCATACACATGTGTAGTATCAATGTTTTTTTTATTAAACTCACAATAAGAAAAACTAAAAGCATATTTCCCATGATGTCAAACTATCCCTTTAAGTCTAACCTCTTTATGTCTCGCTTAATATGCAGAAATCCCCTCAGATAGCCTTAATTTATTGACGTATTAAAGCCAGAGCATGCCAGCCATCCTTTACATTTGTGCAATTATTATTCCATAATCTGGTAATATTCTAGATATTATGGCGCTGTTATATAATGGAGCTCAGTATCGGGTGCCGTCTGTTGTCCCAGAGAGGGGAGGACTGGCAGGACAGTACACATGGCCTGGGCCAGTCTTCAAAAACACTACTGTGGTGGCCTGTGCAGAACAACCACTTATTACTGGGATAGAGCCATGTGAAAGAATACATTTTGTACAATTTAGTGATCTACAACTACGGAATCTTAAAACAGGACTTTTCGTTTTTGAAAAAAAATACTATGCCACCGCATATTACACGGCCGAATAAAAATATTATGATGTGAGCAAGATGTTTTGGCAGAGTGCCTGGTGCTACCTTCTGTCACAGCCTGCTCACTGACCCACAGACCAGCGAGGTCTTTAACAAAACACAACTGACATTTCAGTACAGTATTCAAGAGACTCGAAGGGCGGCTGTGGCTCAGGAGATAGAGGAGGTCATCCACTAAATCGGAAGATCAGCGGTTCATTCCCGGACTCCGCAGTCCACGTGCCTTGGGCAAGACACTGAACCCTAAAGTGTGTGAGACTGATTAGATCATCCTGATGAGCAGGTTGGCCCCTTGCATTAGTAGCCCCTGCTACCAGCATATGAATGTGTGTGTGAATGGGTGAAATGTGGGTTGTAGTGTAAAAGTGGTTTGAGTGGGCGAGGACTAGAAAAGGCGCTATATATGTGCAGTCCATTTACCGTCTTCAGAGGAGAATGACAAGTCTGGGTCATAATAAGCACAAAGATTATTGGCTTGCTCCGTTCTTGTTAACATGACGACACCATCACGACTGGAAATTCTCAGTCACAAACAAACAGTAAGTTATTAGAAGTGTGGAGCATGGTTCACCCAAAACACATACACCCCCACGCACCATTATCCTCTTGTTAGGTCAATACTTTCACATGCTCAAACATCACATGTACAGCTGCTCTCACATGGTCATATAAGCACTTAAACACATGCAATGTTGCCTGCATGAACACACTCACATAGCCTACCTATTACACTTCTACTTTTAGCATGAATTCCCTTCAGCCTTTATGCGTCTGTGTTTGTGTGTGTGTGTGAGTGGTTGAAAGAGGCTAAGTTGGTGGACCAGAAGGTTCAATAACCTAAAGGGGACGCCGCTGCGAAACGTATGCATTCATTGCGCTCAGGAGAAATAGGTAAACAACTCCCTCAGGGTGAGGTATGGATCCACAATGAAAAGGCACAACACAACTCTACCTTGCTGCTTTTAAACCGGGTGAAATGTGCTTTCTAGTCTTGGTGTTAATTAAAAATAGTACTCTATGCTAGCCAAAAGCAGAACAGAGCGGAAATGTATAAATAACAAAAAGGCAGCAAATCTGAAGCAGGACAGCATGTGAATGAATAAATACAGAAAGAGGTCAGGCGTGTTTGAACTGCACAGCGCGGAAAGTGCTCTGTGCAGGTGCTCGTGCCTGCGCTCCCCTCTCCCTCTCTCGCTCTCCCTCTCTCTCCATTGTTCCACCACTGGCATGCGAGCGAGAAGCAAAGCGAGGTCAGTTTCCATTATGCACAGCAGCATAATCCCCGCTTGTGTAATTCCCTTTTAAAAAGCCTCCTTCTGGTGTTTCCCTGGAGTTGACGAACCTGCATTCCAACATGGACTGGCTGCTACTCACTGGCAGCTTCGCCCTCGTGTCACCGCCAAGTTTCTTGCCTGTTCCCCTCGAATAAAACTCTGTATCGCCCATGCCCTTGTTTGCCTAAAAAGAAAAAAATCCTGCTTTTGAACTCACTAATCACTGACAAACATTTACACCAACACACTGCAGCACCTGCAGGCCAGAGTTAACCACAGTTCCTCCTCACCCACACCATATCTCATACCCCCTGTCCATAGAGCAAACTAGTGCCATACCTAAAAACTCAATCAAATCGTGTGAGATTAATTCATAGGCTTACTTGCTTTGCTGTTCACTTCAACTTTTCACATTGCCCTCGACTTCTACAAGGCCAATTATTGCACTCAAATGGAATTTTTCAATATATGGTATTAGCAGCATCTTTATTAAAGACAAATTATTCCTCCCACAGAATATTAGCCACGGTGCTATGCCCACTCTCCAATTGCGTATGCTCTGCTCTTATTCTTTGTAATATTCCGTGTCCCCAAGTAAACCTCATGTCTTCCTCATGAGGTCACACAGCCTGGAACTGCACATAAAACATTTTAATTATGAAATAAATCAGTCATTTGTTTTTGGCTTCAGAGTTACTGCAGCTTCAAATGTAGGTGAAAAATGTCATAGGATTGCTACAGGGGGAAACACATCAAGGGGTGGCATGACTCAAGGTCTGCATGTGACTCTTAAAAAAAAAAAAAAAAGATATTTAAAAGAGTCCATCAGCCCCTTGCAGACCGATTTAATTCTTTGTAGATTACAAGCATGCACTGTATTCAAGCAGGAGCTCACCAAACAGTCTGAACAGCATCTTGTATTTTAAAAAAAGGACTTATTACTGAATGGCAGTAATGGAAGAACTATTCAGATCCTTTACTTAAGTAAAAGTACCAATGCAGCAATGTAAATACTCCATTTTAAAGTAAAAGTACATATTATAAGTACATACATATTAACAGCAAAATGTAGTATAATTATTGCATTATTAATACTGAAGCATTAGTGTGTAAGCAGTATGTTACTGTTGTAGCTGCTGGAGGTGGAGCTAATTTGAATTACTTTATATACAGTTAGATTTATCTGGTTGACCCTGTTGGAAGGGCCCGACCCCTAGGTTGAGAACCACTGGACTAAACTAGCTGAGGGGTGGTGAGATGATTTAATGGGAGAGGAAAGAAGATTTTTTGTCTTTAGTTTTTGATTAAATATTGGATCATTTTAACTTTTCTTGAAATGCAACCATGTGAGAGGTTTTGGAGGGATACAATCACTGACAGGTGGGAACTGTTAACAACTCAGACATCTGAAATGTGACCCTGACATAACCACTGCTTTTTGTAAGATGTAAAAGACAAAAAACTTTGTCAAATAAATGTAGTCGATTACAAAATGCAATATTTCCCTCTGAAATTTAGATTGTAAGTATAAAGTAATATCAAATGGAAATAAGCAAATATAAGTACCTCAATAAGTACCTTAAGCACAGCACTTGAGTAAATGTACTCCGCTGCTTTCCACCACTGCAGAATGACCAATAAAAGAAGCACTTATGATGAATGTCTTAGCCTTATTGAAAGCCTAGTCTCAGGACAAGCAAAACAATATTAGCACCCCATGAACCCAGAAAGACTCCCTCACCGATCAAAGAAATAAATAATGATGAAGAAGAAGAGGAGGGCCCAAAACCGGCTGAGTGTAATCTATGCAGCCCACAAACAGCAGTCTAATTAAAATCGGAGCTTCAGATGTTGCACACACACACACACACACACACACACACTCAGCATAAAAACCGAAAGCCTCCAATAATAATTCTCATCTAATCCACAGCCAGTGCTTTTCCCCTGGAGAGAAGCAGACCAGTGCTATAACTGGTCCACTGCTGGATCATCAGCTCGAGACAAACAACTGCACAGAGAATCTGAAACACACAGATATGAGCCTCACAGAGTATAGCATCAGTTCTGTTTGACAGAATAGGTCCCACGCTGTGAACAAACCTTCAGATCTAACAAAGTCAATAAATAGTTAACAAGTTTGTCATCCAATAAAAGATTTTGGATTCTTTCAGAGACCAGTATGATTTATACTCCCCTTGTCTCTGATGGGATTTTGTTTCAATATCACAAATTTCCCCCAGACAAGTGCAACATGAACGAGTTAATTGCAGTCATTCAACGCGTAGCTCTTCTCAACCGTCCTCGCATAAAAAGACTAGTTTCACCCACTGTTAGGAAAGAATGCAACTTAATTGTTCACGAGGGCTGAAAATTGTTGGCACTGATTAAAAGAGCTGCAGTTGCTTGATCAGGCCTCTCTGTTTATGTTAGAGACCTATGTTAGCTCACGGTCATGTACACCGCAAAAATATTGGCACTATAATGACTCATTTTATTCATCTTTTTTTCCGACTTGTTTTCTTGAGACTTTTCTAACATTAAGTGTTAATTTCTTGATACTTGTGCACTGATTTATTCCCTCTTGTTTAAAATACTTAGACTCATTTCTACTTAAACTTCCTTAACTGTGATTGACTGACGGATTGATTTTTTGGCCACTTGGAGGACAAGAAGCTGTAAACACCACACTAACCTATAAAACTATTAAGTTAATACAGTAACTTTTCCAACTGTGTGTTACTGTAACACATCCAACAGATACAGAGCAATATTAACATTTATTTGGAATTGTGTTTTTGTCCACCTGGTAAATATAATACCAATACTTTTACTTTTAGCTCTGTTTTTGGTTGCTAAAGGCTGGAGGGAAATATCTGTCAGCCAGTGACCAGCTTTTTCAGTCTGTTGTACGGTGCTGGACAGCAGCATACAGTGAGCTTTACTGCTCTTTTTGCTGAACAAAACCAAAACAAGGAGCTCAAAGATGCTAAACACACTCTGTAGAGCTGAGGGGAATTGCGGAGTGGGGTGATAATTGTCTGTGGCTTTGTCACTAGTCACGAGTGATACATGCATAGTCATGTGTGAAAACGCTAATTATAGCCACAGGAACAAACACATTAAATGGCTCAATGACTTGATGAAATGCTGGTTTTGTAGTGCAATATATTACAAACACAATACTGAAGTATGGATAAATTAGTCATGCACCACACAATCAGAACCACTCATACTGGTCAGAAAAGAGCAACCAGCTAACCTGCCCACACTGAGCGTCTATGACAGGCTTATTCACAAGACCAAGACTCAACAACAGTCATATGATCAGCTCACACTGACAAGGCAGAACAGTGGTGGGATAAGAGGAAGTAGGACCGGAGCCGATGAGAAATGCGTGGAATGTAAGTACAGTCTGGTGCCTCCGGTGCAGAAGACATTTAAAAAGGGGAAAAAAAGGGTAATCCTTCAGGATTAGGAGGAAAACTTCCAGCACATAATCTTGTCATTTGGCGCTCATTTCAATAGGACCCCGCTGTGACTCTGAAAAAAAGTTCACATTCAAATGGTCAGAATACTGAATACTGCAACGTCAGGGGAGCAAAAACAGTATTTGTTTTGGTTTTTTGTTATATATAAAATAGCTGGTTTCAGCACCACTGAGTTCACTAATCCCTGAGGGATTCTGCCCGCTGTGACCAGTAATGAAGTAATAGCCAGTTAGTACCCACAGTGCTTCCACAGCCAAGGGTAAAATTTAACACTTCAAATTACCTCCAAATTGTCTGTGCCCTGGTGTCATCCTCTCTATGCTAGTAAAATACAAACTGTAAAACAAACCCCAAAATTGAGTTGCACCCTATTTAGTGAGAGGATTCTTCATGGAGCTTAAAAATCCTTCTTTTGACAGGTCTCTTCCATCTACATTCACTCTTTGTGACTTGACCGCTTATGTGAGATTTAGGAGGTTTTTGTTAGGTAATCCCCAAATTCTGTAAACACCCAATTTCACATTACAAGAGCTACATACATTCCTCACAAAACGGCCAAAATGGGACTAAACCTTTAACCTCAGCAGCATTACTGCCACGCTTCTCCTGTAAACAAAACAGTCACACTGAGCCAATTCAAATGAAATGGAAATGACAAACAAATTGCACTCCCTGTCATTGCTGCCACTACTTGTGCAATGTTTCCATCAATAATATCATGGAAAACTTTCATGTTTTCCGTGGCCTGATGCGAATGTCAGCAGTGTCAGTGGAAGTGTCAGCATACAGAACAGTATAACTAATTATAGAGAATGCTGCTTCCTTTAAGTGTACCAAAGATTCTGTAACATAATCAATACCTGACCCCTCTAATAGCCCTTTCAGTGCTTATTGCAGCACGAGTGATCTAAACTGAGTCAGAACAATATATACCCGATGAGGAGGAGAATTACGACAGCGTATAAAACACAAAAGAAGTCTAAGTATCGGATCCTCCAACCAATTTATTGATATTTTTCTATTTCCTGAACACTACATTCTGCAGAGTTCACTTATCGATAGATGGATATTCAAAAAGGTTCATATTAGTCACGCCCTATGCATTAATTGTTCAATTCTAAGCTACGGCATCAATGTCTTACACATTTTAACATTTGAAAAGAACTTTCATGGCTTAAATGGTATAAAAAATGTGCTCTTGGCTTGATTTGATCTTGCTTTTTTGACTCAGTGAGGAATCTTGATTACATCCAAGGCAGGAAATTGCTCATCTAGAAGTATTAATTGATTTCTTTTGGGGCCCTTTGGGAACAGCAGATCCAGCTGTACACACACAATATTTTCATAATAGGTTGCTATGACAAATGTGTTAGAAAACAAATTGCACATTTACACATTAGCATTCATTTGGAGTTCTGTTTCAGGTCAAATGATGAATGTAACAGCAGTGAGAGTGAATCAAAGCAGTAGATATTAAAATACTGTGTAGGGCTGAGCATTTGTCACTACAAGCACCTCTTTCACACATTTAATTCATTATTAATATATTTTTTAAAACTGATTAGTGAAGCTTTCATTTCATGGAACAGCGTACCTGGCTCTGAACAGTTCTTCTGCTCCGTCTCATTGTCCAGTGTTGAAGCCATTAGCCGTCTTCCCCAGTGTTCAACACTTGGATGGCCCTCCACTATCATTCCATGGCCTGTAAACAGAACACAAAAAAACAGCGTTCAACAGCTTATCATGCATTTACATACACACAGTATCTAAACGTGTAGCCAAATGTGCAAGTCTACAGCTCACAACATATTTGGGGTTAACATTAAAAGATATCTAGGACAAAGTTGTTGTTGTTTTGTTTGTTTTAGTTTCCTCGAGTGACTCCATTTTGCACACTTAAAACTGCAAAAGAACACACAGAGTAGTTTTCATCCATCATCAAGATCATTAATCCAAACAAGGTTGCTTTTCCTAATCCCTTAAAAAGTTTAGATATGCCATTTTCATCAGACGGCGGCAATAACACATCAAAATGCAGCTGCTGTGCCATTTATGTTTTTTGGGGTGAGAGTGGGAGGAGGAGCGCAGAAGTTTCATTTTTCATTAAACTGCTCTTAAGCCTCTTTAATGAGGACATAAAAGACTGCAATCCCAAATCTATTATGTAAAAACACGCCAACGAGCCGAGCAACATTTTAAAACTTCTAATTTTCATAAAACGTCGCCATGCAGACACAATTTGGAGTCGACAAAGCAGCAACTTGCTGCAGGAAGATAATATAATATTGCAATTTCAACAATTATGAGCCGATTGCTAGGGAATACTCTGAGGAGAGGTGGTCTGTGTTTAATTCATGTGCAAGTTGCTCTTTAAAAACAGACTAAATCTGTCTGGATTTTAGCAGCAGGTTACACAATGGCTGTGGCAGACAGCCTATTTAGCAGCACACTCACATGAGTGTGTGTAAATGTCTCAGACCATGTGAATGTCTCCACAGGGTAATTTCCCCTTCTATCAGGAGGTAATAGTTTAAACAACAAATTGTAGAACATTGACCTAAATTGCCATATCTACATGTTGTATAGACCTTCCTGTAACATGTTGCACTGTATAATGGAATTTGTCAAAGACTGCAATACAATATAATACAATATAATACAATACAATACAATACACTACACAGTTGAAAGATGCTAAAAAGCTGGTCTGGTGATAAACATCAACTTCTACATTGCACATGAACATCTGATCAATGTTTTGAGATAACAATATTGATTAGTGCTTGTGAACTTTAAAAGGGATGATTTTCCAAAAAAAGAATTCAGTATTGGTCGGGCTACAGAAGATACTGTGTGAAAAATAAAGATCAATCTTTGTGGATTTCAAAGTGCATTTCCACATGAGGATTACATTTTTATTTTTTGGGCACTCACTTTTCTTTTTTTAACGTACTGACACAGAAATGTCTTCATTAGACACCTTTCAATCCAGTTTAAAGTTAGACAGCCTGAAGATCAGCAGGCACTGGACAAACAGATTGTACACAAGGCGACTGCAGCTGCTTCCCACAGCTCTCCAACCCAAAAGAGCAAACCCTTCGGTCATCGCTCAAATCTGCTCCTCCTCACTGACCAGGGCAGCCTTTCCCAAAAACATCTTAAAAAGCTAACATCTTTGTCAGATTCTAAGTCTATGGACTAAGATCAATACTCTCAAAGATGGTTTTGGGAAACAGGGCTCAAAAGGAGAATGTCAGGACCAGTGTACAAACATGTGGACAGTTTGTGACAAATAATGTTTTTTTTTAATGACTTATCACACCTCACAATAAAATCATTATATGTAGGATTCACACTGTGAAGTCTTACATTTACAACAGCTTTGTGACAAAGTGGAACATTTTAATTATAAAGGAAAATTGTGCATTGCTCTTCATCTAAATGCAATTTCTCTGGGTAGTTATGTGTGGAATCACTTGACCACAACAACAAAAACAAACAATTATTATGTTTCCTAGAGAGATAGACAAGGCAGGACGTATGTGTGCGTGTGTATGTGTGCAAGCTATTCAGTGTACAGCACTCTCCCTGCCCAGCTTCTGAAAAGAAAAAAGAATGAAGATGTAATTCTGTCAGTCCTTCTAGGCAGACTGGGGGTAAAATAAGGCTATAGTCTCTTGCGGGTATGATGTTTCTGGCTAATGCTACTGTACTTTTGCTGTGGATATGGGTCATACTAAAGGTTAAGGTTTTATTTATTTTAACATCTGGGAAAAGATTGACTGAAAATAAGCAATTGGTTAGTTTAGGTCCTATAAAAAACAACATTTGATTCAAATTTCCTCAGGGTCAAGAGATCAACTCATCTTTAGAGTCTGATAAGGTGCAAACACAAGGTTTAAAATGACAGCTTTAGCATTAAGTTCTGCCTTCAAGTTGCTTTATAGACTGGCACATTTGCCACAATATGTGTATACACAAAGCCCACCTGAATTTCTGACAAATACAGTATAAAAAGATTATATTAAAAACAGACAAAAGCTTCACGGCTATTGGAGCAAAAAAAATAAAAAACGACAAAATGAGGTAAAATGGGATTTTGAAAAAGCAAGAGTGTGCACATCCAAAACACTGTAATGGGAAACAGTGGGAGCAAGAGTGGGCGACAATAGCAATGTGATAATGTCATCTCCCAGCTCTGTTCAATCAACTCAGGAAGGAGATGGACCAAGGACAGCCATCCATCAATCTCCCTCTGCTATATGGGCATGCTCTCTTATATGAGAATTCGCCTCCTGCCGCCAAAACATCTCAAGCACAGCATACTCCCACTTCAGCCATCACCGTCAGCCCGCTGCACCCTCCTGTCAGAGCCCTGCCTCTCAAAAAGCACCTGTTCTACCATGCAGAGCTCCATCACACATACACACACACGCAGCGGGATCAGCATGCACGACAGCATGTTGTGCCCCACCCCTCTTTATGGAGATGTAACCCTGGAGTAGTACATCAAATCCCATCCATCTGGACCATTCAGCACATCGACACCCCCCCCACTACTATCAATCAAAATGGGTGGCAAGCACAGGGCACAGGTTTTACTGTGACATGACAAATGCTTGTTGTGATGGCTGAAAGATGAGCGGGGCCACAACTATTCAATTAGACAGATCTGATTATGGTGAGCTTTGGGTCTCATCGGTTCAGGGGGGGATTTCTGCTTTCTCTCACGTTAAAAAAAAAAAAAAAGAACACAACACTTCTCATGCATGTCACCTTGAGAATCCCACCACCACCAAGGCTGCTGCTGATGGTCAACCACAACTGGAATGCATGAGAACTGCCTTCTGTCACATACCCCTACATGACAATCATTGCGAGGGTCAGAAAAACTTGATTAAAATGAAAGAAGGAAAGCCATTAGTAACCAGTGAGGGGGGCAAAGTGGGAGGAGGGGGGGGGCATACTTTGTCTCCCAGAGCCTGCCTTTGGAGATAAGAGATTTGCACTCGCCTGTATGATATCATTCCAGAATAATCTTTTAAGCCTCTTGTTGTTTTTAATGTAATTAATAAAACTCCCGATATATCCGATCTACAGTCAGGCAGTTGTGGCAAATTTACAGCCGCTTTCAGCCCTGGGACCCTGGGGCCTAAGTGGTTGCAGATGGACACATCCCACAAAAGGTCTGGAGGGTGAGCTTAGGGTTGGGTGGACTTTGAGGGAGGCACACATGCAAAATAATAAAGATGGTTTAAACGCAGCAGAGTGCATTTCCTGCAGTGTGGGCTCAACTAAACAATGCAACATTCATGTCGGAACAAGGGTATGGTTTTAATGTCCCCTGTCTATTAACAGTTCTCTCCTTGGAGTGTGTTTCGGCTAGTTAACCTCTGATCCCAACGGTGTGTCAGATACCATTTTTCACCCGCAAAAATGTCAAGGTTGGTCGTTAGATTACATAACCTTATGTGAGGTGTGGGGGATGCTCTGCGTGTCAGTGTTGGCACGGGCCTGAGGTAGGAGTTTTGACGTGTGCATAAGGGAGCATGCTGCTTGGAGTGTGTGTGTGTGGGTGTGTGTGTGTGTGTGTGTGCCTGCATGCATGGGGCATGGGGCATCATACGCATCACGCATGATCAGTCATCTGAATCGTTTGTTCAGCGCACACCAGCTATGAATATTGCAACATACAGCAGAGCAAGAGCATCTCTGTGTTTACACCCCCCCCCCCTCCTCTTTTAAAACGAGCATCGGTGGCCTCTGCGTAAAAATCGGCATCCCTTGATCGTCATGCGGAACCTGGAGTGATGATGCTCGAGAGTGATTGAGGTGATCCACTGTGTGCGTGTGTGTATGTGTGCGCGCGCAATGATGTGTGAAGCTCCGGGGCACACACAAGATGATGCCAGTAACCACGATCCTGAGCTTCATCGTAGTGTGACCGACGATGCGCCTGGCGCCAAAAAAAGCCCAATTTGGTATCAAAAAAAGGGGGGGGGGGCAGAAAAAAAGAGGCGAGATGCAAACAAGCCACAACCACCAAACAGCGTTGTGGGGTTCGGTTACGATTATTATGTGCGTGTGAAGAATGAGGTGTGCGTGTGCCGTGATTATGAGCATGCCTCTCAAATTAAAAAACGTGCCACTGCCACGGCGCGCACACTGCGGCATATACGAACAAACAGGCGCACACACATACTCCAATATTGGGGGGGAAAAAGCAAAAAAACGGCGATCTGACAGTAACATGTGCAGCTGAGTTTTGCGTTGAGTGTGATGGGCCATAAACACCAAACGCATCCGTGTCTTTTTACTGCATTTTATCGCACACTACATATTTCACCTACGTGGAAGAAAACCACAACCAAAGGCATCACATACGTGTTTTGGCTAAGATGGGAATAATGTGTTCTGGTGCCATGCCCTTGACATTACAGCCCATTTGTTTAGGTAATCGATGGGAGATAGCTCTATGATTATATCTAATTGATGTGCATGTGAGACTAACATTGTAGGTGCATGATTACACTGCAGATTTCTGAGCCGTTTCGCTCCATCCTCGGCTCTATATGCCCCCGCGTATCTCACCAAGACTCTTCCTCCCCCCCACTCACCTGTCTTGGTCAACAGCGCCGACATGCTCCACGCCACGAAGAGGACACTGCAGATAAAGCACACCTGTACGAAAAGCATCTCCCTCCTCTTGCGAACTTTAAATATCTTTGCAATTATTGTCTTTTTTGACACGCTCGCTGTGTCGTCCCGCTCCATGCTTCACAGCTCGGCCGGCGGCCACTTTTTTTTTGCGTCCTTGAAAAGCCGAAAAAACTGCCGCCCCTCTTTACACGGAACAGAGCCGGGATGTGGTCCTCATTTCAAGCCGTCCAGGGCGCAGATGGAGAGTAGTGAGGCGGATAGTTTTTTTCCCCTTCTCTCTCTCTCTCTCTCTCGCTCTCTCTCTCTTTCCTTCTCGCCTCCGCCGATGAGAAGATGCCTTTCAACTGCTGGGACTGGTAGACTGGGCAATGACACGGCGGTCAAATTCCGATATAGGTCTCCAAAATCAATTCAGCAATGCTCCAGAATTCGGCTTCTGCAAGAAGATAAGTGTCGGACGGACTCGCGTTTCAACCTGCATCCTGTCCCGTGGAGGAAAAAAGAAAAACATCAGCTGCAATATCCTTCTATCCCTATAGTTTCTGTGTTTGGCATAAAATGCGTCAGTGTCCAGTCAAAAACGCGGAATCGCTCAGCTGCGCTGTATCGCAAACTCCACGCACCTGCGCCTGTTAAGTGAAACCAATCTGTGTTCATCAAGGTTAATTGTTAAATTCGGGCAGCAGTCGTGCTGCTCGCCTCGCTCGGGCGCCTCCCCCTCCACATGAATTCCTCCTCAGTGCAGAAAAGCCGCGCTGATGAGAGAGAGGACCATCAGCTCTCTTTTGCTTCCAGCTGCTACTCTGCGCCCTTCATCCTCCCTCAATGAGACCGGGCTCCTTTAACTTTCCCGAGGACTGCATGTGCAAAGAGACAGTAAAATATCATGTTTTCCCCTTTCTCTATATCTCTCGACTGACCACCTTTAAAAACCCCTCCAGACAGCTGCTCATGGATCAACTCTGGACTCGGGAGTGTGGAAATCTTTCACGTTTATTTGCGTGTCGCCGTGAGATCAAACGTACAGGATTTGTGCGCCGAGGCAAGCCCTATCATGCCACTCACAACAAGCCCAACACACAACACCCGTATCCCAATGCTGGGTTATGAAACCAAATCCAATATCTTTCTGGGTCCCGAGCACAGCCCCTTTAATAACCGGCCTACAAGTTACCTGCTATCCTCATTTTGATATCAAGCTGAATAATTGAGGTTATAGATCTTCCAGCTCATGGGCATCTATCCTCACCCCCTCCCAGATTTACAACCATGAAATAATTTCTGTATGCCTAAAGGTTTTTTGTGCCAAGATTATAATGGCTTGTACGTTTTGCTCTTGAGAAAATTGCTTCACACAAACAGACCTGTATATACTAGAAATGACTCGTGTAAAGGGGACCTTTCTGTCAGTGTGGCAGCAGTAAATTTAATGTGGGTAAAATATGTTCTGCAGTTATCGATCATTATAAAGAAAACAATTACCATTATAAGAAGAAAAAAAACTATATTCAGGAAAGCATTGCTAATATCACTTTGATGTATAGTGTGAATTTTCCACAAATGTATATGTCAGCTTGAAATGCTCAGCTGAAGTGGATTAAGCATCAGCTACACCCCTAATTAGTGTTGGACTTGCAGGTTGAGCTGCTGGTGATTGGTGAAGGTCAGGTGTCATTGCATCTCTATTATTTGGTGTTAGCTGTTGTCACCTGGAGCTGTCACTTGGTGGACTCACTCCTTGGACTTCAAAATGTACATTATATAAAAAATCAATATGTGGAGAAGATGGTATACTTTGATATCAGCGGGTGTTGTTATGACATCGAGATCAAGTGTAACATAGGAATAATGGAAATTGCACCACAGAGAGTCAGAGTTATTCCTGATAATGTCTCTTGCATCATTTTTTCCTCCCTCAAAGCAAAGAAGAGTATGACTGAAGGTTGTATTAAAATCTCAGTAATAATTTCAAGCTTTCCATCACTGTTGGTTAGCTGACAATGATTCTGCTTACAAAAACTTTAAAGGAATAGTTCAAGATTTTTGATAATATGCTTTATTTGCTTGCTGTGAGTGGCATCCAATCTTCTCATCTAACTCTTGGCAAGAAAGCGGATAAACTTATTTCACACAGAAGAACTTTTCCTTTTAAGCTTTTGTAAATGGAAACATTATCAACTTGGGAATGGGACTGATTAAATTCTTTTAGGAGCAGTCTATTAATAAAGCTGGCAGGAAAGTGATGGTGAATAGGTGTATCTCCCAAATAATGTTGAACTATGTCTTTTACTTTTGAGTTCAAACTTATCTTGCGTTCACATATTTGTCGGGAGGGGGGACTTGTGAGGCTGCAGAGCGGAGGCTGTTCTCACTGCCTCCGGGCCAGCGGCGGGTCACCTTTGCTGCCAAGATAACAGACAGGAGAGCTGTCTTGCCCTCATAGCCAATCTACACACACACAGGTTGACAAGGCTGAAACAGCATGTCAACATTCACCACCACCAGCACCACTGCTGCCCACTTTAGCAAAAACCGAGCAGCATGTACGGGTCAAAGGCCTCTCACTCGGACGCAATCTCCTACAGACCAAGCTTATGTAAGATGCAGATCAGAGCGGTATGAGGCAAACTTCCAAAAACACTACCCATCATCTCCAAGAAACTTCCAAGACGTTGTGTGAAGGCTGCTAGGTAGGCGTGGAAGGCGTCACAGGTTACTAGTCAGGATTCTCTCAATCTGTCAGCAGGTCTTTTCTTTATCCTGCAACTTGGGTCTCCTGCAAGCACATACAAAAACATGCACATAAACATCAACATTTGTGACTCGTACCCATCCCAGGGGATTAGTCCCCTTCAGGCCCCTGCCCACACAGCAGGCAGGCAATCGGGGAGCAATGCCAGGGGCCTGCTTACAGAGATTTAGCCACTGCTTTACACTCCCCGGCTTGGTCAAACATACACACATGGCCTCGTTTGCCTTCTCCAGGACCTGTTGAATGGCCGCTGATCTGCGGCAAAGATGATAATGCGTGTGAACCGCAGGTTTTGCTGAAGGAGACGTCAAAAGGTTAGCTTTGTAGGAGTGTTTTCATGTGGGCAGATGTCAAAAGGAGCAGTCTGGAAGGAGCGCAATGAAAATGTGTTGTTTGATATAAATGCCAAGCATGTGTCATGTCCCTGCACCGCAGATCACTAATGACTTCATGTCAAGGGTGTTAACAATGAGCTGCGTGAGTGTTGCACAACAATTGCCATTTGACTCAGAGTTGCTCATTTCAGCTTCCAACTCCATTATCGCTGTGATGATTCATGTGATTTATTCACTGGTTTAATACAGTGATTAAGATTAAGCCTTTAAGGGCAGTATGTTAGAACCATGGCACATAATGTTTTTGTTACTGTGGAGATATTGTTTTAAATGTAGTGGCTGGATGTATAGTTACTATAGCGGTCAGAGGTGTCTATTCAATGGTAATGGTAATGAAGCTAAATGCAGTGTATGTGAGAAAACAGTGAATGATTATCAACTGCTGGTATTTACTGATAACATATAAATAACTACAAGATGGTGAGGTACAAGTTGCATCAAAAAGTCACATCAGGTTACTTATGCAAAGTAAGGGGAACTATGCAAGCTGTGAGAACCAGCACTGAAACAACAATAGAAAACGGCTTCTGAGAATGGCACCACACAGTCCATTTAGCCGCTTCTTCAAGAGCTTTCAATCATATTACCTGCAGCAAGATGTTCAAATTTACATTTCTCTGAGTGCTAGAGAGGAGATTTGATCATCTACAATTCCTTGATAGTCGTGCAAACTCCATCTGCCAATGGAAATCTTATGATATGATCAAAAGTAGAACTTGTTTTCTGAAGTCCTGTTTTTGTCTTGTCTATTGTAAGAAATAAAAAAATAAAAAAAATGTATTTACAAATTTATCCCAAGAAATTGATGTAACTCTGAGTATGCCTTTAAATTCTCTCTGTTTCAGTGTTTATAAGACACAAAGGGAGAAAAGGGCAGTTGGAATACAATATGTCCCTTTTAGAGAGGTAACATTGTGCTGGGATATATGTATATGTGGAGCAGATTTTGCTGAGGTGTGTTTGTGCGGTGTGGAGAGATGACCAGGTGACACTGAGCCAAAAAAAGAATTGTGACACCTTCCATTAATGCACTGCTGGCATTGCAATATTTCACTAATTATCTGAAGGGAAGTAAACAGATGGAGGGAGAAACATCTTAAGCTCTGAACCCTTTGTCTTCAACCTGCCAAATTATTGCACAGCCTTCTTTAGCCAATGGCCTCATACACAAAACGCACACACACTGGAAAAGTCTCTGGAGAGCTGCTGATTTTACTCCTCGAGAAAGCTCGTCAGTCAGCTGCAAAGAAAAATGAAATATTCATCATGAGTTTTGAGCATTCTGTAGCAGCACCACAGGTTTATTTGTATGCCCGCTCAGGTGTGAAGAGTAAACAGGGCAGAGAGGAGTCTAATCTGTGTATTCTAGAGGCGGCAGTCATCTCCTGCACTGCTATCTTCATCTCCAGGACATGAAAACTCACCCATACAGCTGTCGACAATGTAAGACAACTTAGTCAACCCAAGATAGCCAACAGCCAAAAGCAGCACCAAACATAATGATTCATGCAGCGTCTGCTACTGTAACTGCATGAAATACAGGGTAATAAGTGCCACAAGAAAACAAAAAGTCAGTCATTTACATGGGTTTCATTTCTGCCGAGTATGATTCATTTCTTTATCTCTCCAAACAAATCTGTTACATAACGGATAATAATTGCCAGAGCAGTGTACAGTAGGCTCCTTCTGACTAGCAATGAAAACTTTCTCTTGAATGTTCATTGTATTAATGAAACACATGAGGTGGCTCCAGGCTCGTTCATTATCCACATGATAGTGGTGACTAATGTAGCCTTGAGCTGCTAGCCTTCAGCAAATATGAGGCACAGGCTGCAGAGGTAACATTACTTCTTAATAACTACCCCCATACTCCCACCACCCCCAGATTTTTCCTTCATTTTCTATCTTGTAGTCTTCAACACTAACTGACACTAACTGGAGTTATATAAGTCCAGCCAATTTATCAGATTTTGTGCAGTTCCTTTAGAGCCACAAAAAAATGTAGTACTACCCAAGGCTTTGTGTCATAGACTCATGGTTTTGGGGGATTTTTTGTGTTTTTGTTCTTTTTGGGTTACTGTGGTACACTTGTGTTGTCCAGTCCTTTTGCTCATTCATATGTTTGGCTTATCTGCATGATATTTAGCTTATAGTGTTGTGTACTTGAGTTTAAAGTCATATTCTTGGACATTTATGTGTACTGGTTTGTTATTAATAAGAAGTTTTGTGTTTTCCTTCCCGTGTTCCTTTACTGATTTCCCCCCTTTGCCTATCTAGACACCTGCCCTGCATCAGCCTCGTTAGCCCTGCCTTGCTCCCTATGTTTCCCCCCAGCCAATCGACTTCCTGCTTGTTCTCTTGTTTCATCACCTCACTCCCCTCTCCTGAGGATCTCCCCATCTGCACCATATTTCCCTCATTAGTTCAGTTGTATTTTAGCCCCGCTTTTCAGTTCACTCTTTGTTGGATCTTTTGTTCTGCCCTTATCCGTTTGATTAGTCTTGTTCTGCTTCTCCAGCTACATTTTTTGGAAGAAAGAGTTATTCTCGGATATCTGCTACTTCCATAACACTTTAATTTGTAAAATTGGTGGTTTAAAGGTGCAATGTGTAGAATTTAGTTGCATCTAGCAGAATGAACTTGGCAGAAATGGAATATAATATTATCATAATCACTTGAAATTGAAAATAAGAATAATTGGATTTTTTGTTACCTTTTCGAATGAGCCCTTCATATCTACGGAGGCCAGTGGGTGTCCTTCCATGGATGCCGCCATGTTGCACTGCCATGTTTCTACAGTAGTGAAGAGTGGACAAACCAAACACTGGCTCTAGAGAGGGTCTTTCATGTTTTATTTAAACTGCCTGGACACTAAGTTCTCCTACATAGGGATAGGGTTATTAAGGTGATTGCAATTTTCAACCCGTTCACTAGGTGCCACTAAATCCTACATGCTGGTCCTTTAAGTTAAAATTGCCAATTTCAAGGTCAAGAGTGAATTTGTGCTAATTTCAAGGCTGTAGTTTATAGTGTTGCATTAGAGTTGCATTATATGGTGTGGTGTTCATATTTTGCCCATCTCCTGTACATGAATAATCTTTACACCTAATATGTGCTTTTGTTTCTTTAGAATAAACATCTCATTAACACTTCTGATTTAATCAATAACACGCCAGTTTTTGATTTACCTTTATGTTAATTACTCCTCCAAGCTTTCACTTATTATTCTGGTGCCACCAAACCTTATTTTTCACTTTGCTTACTACCCTCACAGAAACTAAAGTTCATCTATCAAAATATTGCCCTGACTGCTTGGGCCAAAGACATCAATACAACATTTTAGAACAGTTTTATTCATTTCAGCATCAGAACTGCGTGAAATTGGATGAAGGTTTGACTGTTTGGGGTGCTATGCAGACTGACGATGGACAGTGGCTAAAGGAAAAAGGTTGGCTATGTCTGAGAAAGTCTTTTGTAATGAGCTGCACATAAATAGCTTCATTATTCTTTTGTCTGCAGAGCAGAAAAGGAAGGCTAGGCAGGCACTGTAAAGAGCAACCTTTTCCCCTTGCAAAGAACAGTGGAGAGACCCATTCAGACTTACCACAGAGGTTATGCCAGCAGAAGCATGCAGCTCATTCATTCCAGGAAGATAGCACCAGAGTTGCAGAGACAGGCTGCAAAGTCTGTGTTAATACTGCCAACAGTACTCTGAAACAGAGGACAAGCGAAGATGAGGTCTTTTTGCTTTATTCATTTAGAGCCGGGGGTGGAAGGGTGTGCAATAAAGTCAATGAGCTGGTAGATTTCCCTGCTGTGTGATTTCACCACCCTGCACACCTCCATACTGGAGTAGGAGTTGTTAATGTCATGGTGTTATTATTCATAAGCAGGCACGAGGTTTGGAATGTGCCTTTTCAAGGAGAACTTACCGAAATGTTTTTAATGGGGAACTCCATCAATTTTACACATATAGATCAGAAGCCAGTTGCACCAGCTGTAAACCCATTATTCTATTCCATAAATTCCTCCTAAGTTCTTATAACTACCAGCTAGTTTCAACCTATGATTTAATAAATCAGGTTGCACTATTAAGATTTAAACAAACTGTCTCATCTAGTTAACTTCATTTCTTTAGTAGCGTGTACATTGGTTGCCAGGAAACATCTGTATCACCCAATAAGACACTATATGAACAAGTCACTGTAGCATCCTGAGCTGTAGAGAATCAAAAAAATATGAAAAGGTAGACTAATCACAATAATTACTGTTAAAATCCTCAAAATGTTCACTATTTCAGTCCATTCTCAGTATATGTGAGGCTTCAACATTCCAATTGTGTAAGAGTACTGAATTATTATTATTTTTAATTCTCAACAACTCAGCTAATCTGCTTCATATTGAATAATTAGGTGTGATTCGATCAGATTTTATTAACAGTGCCGGCAGCAGTCAGAACTGTCATCGGATTTTAATGCAAATATTGTTCTTAGTGTGTTGTTCTAATTGGTGCACAGAGGTGTGATGTCATCATTTTCCAATTGAGTCACAGGGAGAAATCTCTAATATGAAACAACTGAAACTTAATTTAAAATTTGGCAACAATTGTTTAAGTGCTCCATGTACAAAGCTGATTTAAAAAATTTAGTTTCAAGGCTTTAATAATGTTTTTTTTTCTTAAGTTCATTTCAGAGCCTAATAATTACAACTCAGGGTTTGTTGTATTTTATACTATAGCCTACCAGATTTAATGAGATAAAAACTTGATACTTGAATGTTTTTACTTTTACATCTCAAGTCAAGACAGGTCTCACAGCAGTCTGAGTTAAGTTTCAAGTCACTATTTTCGTGACCTAAATCTGGCCCGACTCTGGAAACTCATTTATATTCAGTCCTCAACATCACACAGCCAGAAAATGCCAAACAAAAACATGTGAGTGACAGTTTTAAAAGACTGTTTAAAAGACATTTTTGTATTTAGTACTGCGATTTGGGGCGCTATGGGTGACACCTCTCCTCCCGGGTGACACTAAACCCTAAAGCAAGTTAAGGAAAGCAGAATAATTTGGAGATTTCTGTTTAACCGAGGTCTGCAGGCCACCATTCACAGCACCGGCATCTAAACTGAACGGCACGCAGATAAACGCTTGTAATGCTGAGTCACTTCTCTGGATTCACACTGCTCGGTTTGGCCTCTGCATGTTTTCACATCGACATAGTTCCCTGCAGATGATTCAGCCTTCTTGCATGGCCCTGTGTCATGCCAGAGAGTCGACCTGTGTTTAGGAGAGACGTCTTCAGGGGTAAACAAAGAGCTAACCCTCTTCATGTTTTTCTGAGCTTGAATTAATCATCGGCTGGGTCTCCTCACAGCTCTCAAGGTGATGTCAGCCATGTCACATCAGATAGGGCTGCTTCCCTCTGATGTGCTGAGCGGAAAGAGGAGGCCGGCCAGGTTGCATTCTGCTGACTGGCTGGAACCACATGTCAGCCTGAATGCAGTTTGCTAAGAGGCTGCTGCTGCTGCTGCTGCTGCTACTGCCCTCATCCAAGAACGTGTTTCCCTGATCCTATTGCCTGCATCTCCTCAAGTTACGGACAACCAGCTGGTCGGGTTTGTTTTGCTCCGAGAGAAGAAGAATGCACTGTTTGTACTTCGGCCAAGCAAAACAATCTCATGTGATCTGTCCTAAATATCCAGTCACATACACATGATCGCTAAGTCATCCACATGTCTCTGCCAGAAAGCCTGCCAGGATCAGTCCCAGCCATGAATGCGCCCAACAAAACGCATTGTTTCATCAAAAAGGCAACATGGCAGCTGCGGTATTGTGGACTGTGGATAATCTGGCAGCAAGTGCCTTTCGTGGATTTGTGCTCGTGAGCAATTCCTGCTTTGCGGATGGGTGTGAAGAGCAGGTTGCATAAGAGGATCACCTCTGTGCTGGTGTAATTCAGGATTCCTACTCAACACAGCCTCTCTATGTGTCTTAAAGAGTGAGTGGGCATAAATGGTTCCTTTTACTAAAGGACAATTACCACTGGAAGACGCTGGCACAGAGGGATTACCCATAGAGAGAAGAATTGGGGAAGAGATGGAGGACAAAAGAAAGCGATAGGCCTTGAGGGGAATTATGAAATGTTGATTGGGCAAAAGTGGAGGGGGAGAAAATGAAGAGATTGAAAACAAGAACAGTAAACTCACTCCCAAGAAGTATCCAAGGACCTAAATAATTTTAACTAAAATATTGTTAAATGCAATGCAATCACATTTTTAAAGGAACAGTTGAATGTTTTGGGAAATACACTTGTTCATTTTCTTGTGGAGGGGTAGATTGTGTGCTATCCATGAAGCTAGAGTGAGAATAATAGCTTAGCATCAAGGACAGAGCTAGTCTAGCTTAGTAGCTGTTGTGGTTTTTAAGGAGGTGGACTCCTACTCCTTGTTGAGCCAAGCACAGCGTCTCCCTGGTACTCAAGAAATTCTTTGAATCCATGCACGTAATTCCCCATAAAACCACAAAATATGTTTGTTACGTCTTAGTTTGCATACCAAATTAAACTATAAACAACTTGTTAGTAAGGAAGGCATAATTCTTTAAGCTTTCCATCTGCAAAATAAATACAGTCTCCAATAAGTAATTCTCTCTGTTAATTTGAGTATTTAAATATTGCAAGATCTTGGAAAATCGTGCCTCATAATTTAATTATTTTGCATTTTCTCAAAAGCTGAGATAAAGGCATGGAAGCCTAGACTCCACAATTTTATAAAACATTTAGTAATCATTCTGATCTCAAAGGACTACTTTGCAAACACACAAGAAATTTAGCATGATGTCCATTTGGCCAGAGTGAAAAGATCAAGTTCCATTTTTAGCATGGGGTATCATAGGATTTTTGTGCCTTATGCTATGTTTGAATATTGTGTGGTTTCATAGAAATGCATCCCCTTTCACATTATTACATTGATGTCATTGGCATTAAGTGGTCTGCTTAGTGAGGAGACCGGGAATTCAAAAGGGATTATATTCATTCATCCTCCAATCCACACAGATGAATGGATATACACCACCAAGATGCTCCTTTTTTTCTCTCGTTGTAGCTTTTGCCACATTGCGCCAGTGAGTAGAGTGTGAAAGGCAGAGGGTTGTTCACCTTGAAGCCAGGTTATGAATCTGTAATTTATCGAGGTCTGACAGATTGGCAGGGCACTTGTTGAGCTGAGAGCAGGTCTCTCGCCGGCCTCCAGAGGGCAGAGTGGCCTCAGTGGCCCAGGGCGACTCTGCCCTGTGCTCTGGGCTTAGCTGCTCGTTACATTAAAACAGGGGCTTCTGTGACAGAGTCAGCATTATGAAAGCTAAGAGGATTAGCTGATGGACATTTCTGGCGTTGCCGGTCAATTATCAAAATGAAAAGCAGTGACTGGGCAGGGCTGGCATGCTCTGTGGCACAGAAGAGCTTCTCTCCCTCTCCTCCACTTTAACTCTCTATCTCTCACTCAGCCTCAGTCTGTCACAGGTTACCGAGGTTCAGGGAGAGGAAAAAAATAAAAAAATAAATAAAGGCATCATTGATGCATTTCTGAAGTTTTTTTGTGTGTGTGTCTGTGTGAGCCATGGATTAAAAAAGAGCATTTAAATTTTAATGTTTCTAAAGTGCAAAACTGTATGTTATGCAACTGTATAAAAACAGGCCTGCACGCCAGCCAGCCATCCGTGCTCAAGTGTCTAACTCCTCCAACCATGTGCATGTTCACCCACACACATACACACACGCACACACCTTAACACTGCTCACTTTCACTGTCCTACTTGTGTGTGCCCCCCTGTGATTGCTTAACAGGCTATCAGTGTAGGAGGAGTCTCCACCACTATCGGCACGTGTGAGATGGGAGAGTTGGGGGTGATGAAGAGGTGTGGAGGCGGGCTGTTTTGTTTTGGTATATCCATATAAGTGGCATTCCACAGCTGCCTACGTTAAGGATCTACCCCGGGGATTCACACAGTGGTGCAAATGTAATCAACCGAGTCAATGTGCCACCACGGCAAACTGGAACACACTGCTCTGGCGATGACACCCTCCATCCTCACGCCAGCAACACCCCCCCTCCCCTTCCCCCTTATCGCCTAACTTTCTAATACATTGGTTCCACCTCGCTGGGGCACAGCAGAGGTGAGGCTGTATATCCATGTGCCTGAAAAAGATAAGAAAACAAACTGCTCAACCATTTCATTATTTTTTTTCACCCTGTCACAAACAGCCAGGGAGGTAAACATTTTCTGCTGCGAGAGACAGTTGCCTGAAATATAAAGAGTGTTAATCCGAGCTCACTACATAGCAGGTTGAGTTATATTCAATCCCAGTTATCACTTCGGGGACAATGTCATCTCACCACTATAATACAGATGGTCCTGCTGCATGGGCAGATTTGATATGGGTATTCAAAGGCTGGTTAGATACAGCTGAAAAATGTCTCCATCTGGTGTTACTGCAGTAACTAGTTGACCTAGTAGGCAGTGATGTGCTGTTATGGTGCAGATGCCAAATGAAAAACACCACATCAGCTATGGAATGGCCTGGGTATGGTTTGAAATGTTTCAATAATGATGCCAATATGATATCAAACTTTTAGTATAGATACCAAAATTATATTTTTCAATGTCATAAATTGAGCAATACACAAAAACATTTTCATGTAACAAATATACCAAACTTCTACACTTTTACAGCATTTAAAGGGGAATTCAACCAATTTTACTAATCTGTTTACTTGTCATGAGGAGTACTACTCAGCCTGTGTTAACAAGGTTATGTTCACTGTTATTGCCGCTTTGGATTTATAGCAGAAATTCTGCAAATTACAAATGGTAGCTGGAAGCATTTACAAGGTAAAGTCTGGTCAAAGTGTATCAATCTATCAAGTTGCATTTTGAGAAGTATAGGAAATTTGTTTATACAAAGGAGTGAAATTCTCAGCCTCTGCAGATTCAATTTTGACCATTATTTTTTTAAGTCCACTTCTTGCAAGTCCTCCATCTTTATGGAAGTGTAATAATACATTTGTTATGCCATTTTAAGATAAGTGGCCACACAAGAACTTACCTGAATTAACTAGTGTATAAAATTTGCAAAAATGTCCAGATTGAACAAGGAATATTTGATCCAAGTGTACCAAAACAAGGCTAAAAATATGGGAAAGCATTCGATACCATCTATCAGCACTTGACAAGCTTTGAGTTCTTGTCAGTATCCAGAAAGCACTCAGGTTGAATACCCAGTGCTAACTCTAGCATGAACATCTGGGACAAACCTTTCACAGCAATGCATATTTGAAAAAAAAAAAACAGACTGTTTTTAATGAATAAGAGGAGGGAAGCATTCTTCGGTTCATCCAGTGCATGGGGATGTTACTGTACAGAGGGAGGGCTGGTTTAGGAATATGAGAACTTCTGATTTGTAAAGTCTTCACATATAAAGGTCAGTCCGGGTAAAGCATCTGCCTCTCACTTTGCAGAGGTAAACTAACAATAAAAAAAATGTTATCTGGAAAAAATACATATAAAAAAGGGGAAAATGTACACCGATGTTTGCAGTGAAACAGCTGGAGTCGCCCATGGGGGCAGAGGTAGCCTGAGTGTGTTAGGCTCTTCTCCTCTGGGTAGAGTCCTCATAAAGCATTGTCTCTGTATTGCCACGGTGAGCTCCGTTGCGGCGTGTCCTGCTGCTGTTATACTACAGCGTACTGCTGATACAGCAGCTCCCGGATCTTATAGTAGTCGTCACACAGGCAGCCTTCCAGCCCAATGCGTCCGGCCTCCGTCTGGACAAGGAGAGAACAAAGATGCACAGCTCATCAGGGTCCTGGCATAACATTCATTAACACTTTGTATGACACGCTTTCACCTTTAAAATGGTAGATACACAGGCCTGAACACTGCACAACTCTAAAATTAACATTTTCTCTATCTGCTCCTGTGTGCTTGGGATCAAAAGTGTCTAATGAATCAAGTTTTTCACAGTTAAATAGAACACCCACACAGACATACGTGCTCCTTCAACAGTCTCAGTTCTCTTTGATTTCATTTTCTGGGTTACATCTATTTTAAGTTCTTGTCAATTATGCATTTTGTTGTTGGTATCCTGGCTCATTCCTACTTTTCCCCTTTAGTTGAGAGTTGTTAACTTCTGCTTGTGATTCTTTTTTATGCTTTTTTTTGGAGTTGAGATCTTTTCAAATGCCTTTTTTTTTTTAATGTTTTATCCTACTTACACAGTCTGTATTTGTTTCTCTCTGTGGTATTATTATATTATTATTTAATAGTGTGTAAATAAATAAACTCTATTTCCCAACCATCACAAAACACACTCAGACACTGTTTACTTATAATGTTCTGCGAAATTCTGACCAATTGTGTTTCATCATCTCTTTTCAGATGACATTATATCTGATGTTGTTGGTAAATAAGAATAATCTTGCTGGCCAAACTAAAAGGTTTTAAATATTAAACTACAACATATCTCTGCCAAGTCAATTGTCTGATTTTGGCTGACAGCCATCATCTGATAACACACACACACACACACACACAGACACATACAGACACACACACAGACACACACACACAGTATAGCTGGAGTCTCTAGACTCCAGGCTGAGCTGCTGTATTCCCTGCAGCACTGAAAAGAACCTTCCCACTGCATCGAAAAGCACTGCTTGCTCGAGATGTGCGATCCATCATCAAACAATGTGAGAAGCCGAACGTGTCGTACTATCTTTGCAACGATATTAGCGTGTCTTATGGTGACAACTTTCAGCTGTGCATCGCTACTTCTGATGGCTCACTCGACAGATTGTGTGGCAATGAATACTCGTGTCACTGGAAATGTGTTAGTTGTTTTTTCTGTTTGCTGCAGTGATGCATTATTGTCCTCAAGCAAACTCTGCAAGCTGAATCTAATGCCTTAAAAGGGAATAATGTAAGAGTGTTAGGAACAAGAGACAGGATATGAAAGGATGTTTTTTTTTTTTACTCCTCTAGTGTGTAGTTCTTAGAAGAGTTTTTAATTCTTGATTGGCTATGCAGTATACCATTACTCATGTGACTAAGCCTTCATATGAATCAATATGGAATAAAACCAAAAAGTTCAATGTTATATTTTCTGGCGTAAAACGAGCTGGTGCCATATGTCTTCTGTGCTGGCCACTTTCCCTGTTTAGTGCGAGTGGCGAGTTGCGCTGCAGGGAGCTGATGGATAGCACGCTCACTGAGCCGGGGGGAAGGACACTCACCCTGCGGACGGCCACCATGTTGTTGCATACCAGTACTCCTCCCACAAACTCGGCCTGGATGCCCTCTCTCAGCAGGACCTGCTTGAAGTCAGACAGGCGAGGCTCGTTGATGAACACCGACTGATGCCCTGGAATCTGGAGGGAGAGTGGGAGACAGTTGCTTAAAAAGAGGCTGTCTGAATTGCTTGTCCGCCCTTGTGGACAACCACAATTATATACAAGCATCAAGAAAAAAGTTTGGACCATCTGCAGTTATGAGTCCCATGTGTGTCTGCTTTGGGATAACCTCTTATCTGCGACTCACCTTGGGCAAATTGTGTCTGAACCCTTTTCCTCACAACACTGAGTCTTTCTTAGGGCATGAAAATAAGAGTTTTGGTCCACTGTCTCCGAAAAGTCCTCTGCTGCTCGTATCTTTTTCCACCAGCAGAAGTCATTTGCATGAATGTAAAATGAACGCAAAGTGCCTCAAAATGAGGTTACCTCCATGATATGAGTGGAAAAGTCGGCAATGCTTCCACTCGAAAGAAAATCTCTCGATGCTTAATTAAAGCAATGCACCATCTTTGGCTTTCTTCCCTCTTTTTTTATATGATCCCATCAGTTTGGGGTGGGACGCTTCACTGATTCAATACTATTGACCTACAGTATGTCCCAGTTAATAGCGCAATAACAAAATGTTAAACTTGTTCCAAAGTGATAATTTTAAAAGCTTAATGACCACAAATTTATTTTCCACACATTTCCCCCCCAAACTCATACCAAGAATTAATCCCGTCAGTGCCGAGCTCTGCTGGACTGTGACTAATCAGCACATGTTCCCTGTTCCCTCACCTCATTCGAAGGCAGCGGCTCCAGCGTGGGGATGACGTCGCTCTCCTCCGACACCTCCTTCTCATCCTCTCCGAACAGGTTCTTTATGGCCCGCTGGGCTGCCACCACGGTGGAGCTGTGGTCCACGCTGAGATCAGGGGCGATGTCCATGGCCAGGTCGCCGTCCTCCGCCTCCTCTTTCACTCCCTCCTCCAGCATCACGCCAGTGTCCACTTTCACCACGCGCATGTCCAGCACGCCGTCGATCCACGCCAGCTCTGTGTCTTTGGCCTTGCAGAACTGCAGGGAGCTCACCAAGGAGTCTTTCAACCGCACCTTCACCACAAATAGATAATAGAGGGTGAAGAGGTTGCTTTTATACTCTAGCGTGGGCGTTGCTAAAGAAATCAACCTTGCAGCAGTTCACCAAAAGGATTAAAACACAAATAAAAGCCCTGATAATGACAGATTTATAAGATTTTACAACTTCAAAGCAGAATATGTTCAATTTATGAATCTAATAAACACATTTAAGGGATAAGATGTAAACTCAACAGCCAATCACAAATGAGGCTGTGGAATTTAAATGGAAACCAAGCTGAACTGGCTGACCTGGTAGATGTGCGTCTCACTGGTGGCGTCTATCGTCTCTTGAAGTTTGGGCGTGTAGACTTTAATGTCCTTGCTGAAGGCCTTGCAGGATTCGGCCAGGTCCAGGCTGGCTTCTGGCGGCCCGTGAACGATCACCAGCTGTCTGGGCTTCATCTGATTAATAATCTTCTTTATGGAGTCACCGTCGGAGCGACCTTCATAGTCTATATATGTAACTCTGGCTCTGTCGAGGTGGAGGGGAAGGAAGGTGAAGACAGGATAAAATACTTTTAATACTGCTGATTTGTCGAGCATTACTTTAACACGAGCCGAGACAGGATTTCTTGACGGAGTTGTAATTTATGGAAGAGGAGTTTGCTGACTTGACATCGTCCTTTTTCAGCGACACACTCAAACAGTTATGCTCATTCATATTTGGAGGCCATCCAGCACAGTGCAACGCCACACTGAACTGTTGGCCACTGATCAACTCTAACAGGCGTTTTATGAGCAAGAGGAGAGCATTTCCTACAGAGTACTAGCAAGATGATCACTGACCTGATTTCAAGATTTTCTACACTGGAGATGCATTTTGTGGGGACGACAGAGAGGTCCTGGTCCATGGGCTCATCACCATTGGTCATCCCTGACTCCAATTTGCTTTTCTCCTCCTCTGTGGCTTGCAGTTCGGGAACAAGAAAGTCTTCTAACCTGTGAAAAAACATGTTGGTTAACGGACTAACTGCTAATTCATACACATCAGGTGTAAGGCTTCCCATGTCTACGTCCATCTCTCCGTACCTGATGACTTCTCCGTACTCGTCCCATTTGATTCTCTCCTCGTGTGTGGGGAACATCGGGTAGGACTTCTTGGCTTGTTTGAAGAAACTGCCTTTGCGGCTCCCCTCGCCCTTCATCATCAAGTCGTGGTGTTTGGTTTTCACGACGGCTGGCTGATCCAGGTCGTCGTCCATATCGCTCTCGTCACTGGAGTCCACATCCACCCTGCGAGTGCATCAAAATAAACATTAGTAGTCCACATATTTACATTTTTTCAACGTATTTTTGCTGTATATTTTTTTGACTATAAATGTTACTGCATGAACACACGTCATGACTCTGGTCCCATGTTTCATTTAAATAAACTAACAGACTGTAAAATTATATAAATCAAGTGAATAAAGCATGCAAACATAAGCATCAGCAATAAGAGACGTGCACCCCTTATGCACCCATGTGTATCTCTTCTGGGACTTACTCTTTTGCTTGTTCAAGTTTTTTAGCAGCTTCTTTCTTTATTTTATCATTTTCAAGGAATTCTTCCAGTTCCTTGCCTTCCAGCTTCACTCTTTTCCTCACCTGTCACGATGAGAAGAGTATGAAAGATAGTACATGATGGTGAAAATGACAGAATGACACATATTGTTGTTTCCTCAGCTAGGTCTGAATGTGGGGGACAGAAGCCCCCCCCCTCGGGACAAAAGAAGAGATTAATCTACACCCCCCCCTCCCCCATCAAAGCAAATCAGCATCATGACTGCCGGTGTCACCTCCAGATCCAGCATCTTCTCTCCAGGGTTGTCGATGAGGTAGCGGGCCAGGGTTCCGGGTGTGGTGCGATAGGTCAGGATGATGGAGTTTTTGGTGTCTTGACACCACTGGATGAAGAGTTCTCGAGAAAAGCCAGATTCCAGGTCTGGCTGGCTGCACAGCACCACCTTCGGGCTGGGCACCCGGGCCAGGTCTGCCAGACTGTGGCACAGAGTCAAGTGACGGAACTGGAAGGGGTTGTTTCTCTTGTCCTCAAAGCACCTCATGAGCTTGTCACTCATCCACTCCACCTACACACAGCGGGTAAAAGCGATGACTTGTACAGATATTCTTTAAATGTGCTATGAAATTATAATATGCTGTCACGGTGAATCTCTGTGACTGATACCTGGGATTTGGAGAACTCCACTACATTGTAGCTGACGTTGTTAAGCAAGGCGAGCGGGTAAGCTCCGAGTCCAGCATCCTTTGTCCTCCAAATTTGGTCCAGGAGCTGAGCCAGCTCTAACACGCGACCAGCTGTATCCACGGAAATAAGGACATTACCGTCACCACGAAGAGTCTCCATGACATTGGCTGTGAGGAAAGAAAAAAGAAGAATAAGATGCATTATTCACCCATTATATTACATTTCTCAGTGTTACAGACATAGAAGGAGGAGTACAGGCTATTCTCTGACCAATAGAGGTACAAAGGGTTTAAGATGAAAGGATATAAAGCAAGACAAACACTTTCTGATAGAGAAGAAGAAAATGGTTCTAAGTTTTCAATTGTGATGTTGGAATCAAGTCAGGAAAGTCATAATTACTTACCTTGACTGAATACTCTAATATGTAATTTAAATACTATTACTATAGAGACCTGTGAAGATGACTTACTAAGGAGCTGCTCATCCCTTTGTTTGCGACGTGGTTGTACATATGTAGCATTGAAGGAGTCTGTGATAAGCAAAGAAGGACGACTGATGCTCTCCAACATGCATCCGTTCAAGTGGCTGGAATTGAAAGAAAACAGAGTAAAAACAGGCATGAACTCAGAGTCAAACTAAAAACAATATTCTTCTTTACATGCGTGTTGTCTTTGTTCTCACATCTCTCTCTTGTGGTTGAAGTCCACAGCATAAACAACCTCCTCCTCCCCGTCCTTCACAATTTTCCAAATAGTCCCTCCGATCATGTGACCAGCCGGGAGTGGTGTAATGGAAAGACCGTGCCCTTTCCCTGTGAGGTACAAATCAAATACAAATCATATAAATACACTTTCGTGCCTACGAGACATACACAAGGCTGACTCCTGACTGTAACTCACCTTTCAGATTGACAATCTGAGAGTATTTCAGTTGCTGGATTTTGTCAAATGCACAATCCACATCGTCGAGGGTGAAGAGTGTGAAATCTTCACTGTTGTTTCGAGACTAAGCGGAAAGAAAAGGAACATTATAAAATAGTAATCATGCATTCAAGCTGTATCTATAAATGATTTTACATGCATGCACCCACCCACGCAGCAACATAGATGTTTCATGCCACAGTTATTATAGGTTAAAATATGATGGTAAACATCAAAGTTTCCTGAAATCTGACATTTAGCACTATAATACAGTACAGATAAAGTACTTCTGGATATAATTACTGCGCAGTCATCTGTACATTGCAGCTTTATTGGACTCTGCATTATTCAAAGTTTAAGACAGATGACTGGAAATCACTCTTGAAGCAGCTCAGTGTCCCATGTCTTACTTTTTCATTTATATTTCGCAGTGAAATTGACTGACTGATTTCTGGAGTGCAAGGCCTGTTATACCTGGGCTTTTAAAGGCCACCTAAACTGACTGCTGCTCTACAAAACTTCTATACATCACTACTAACAAATAGAATGTGATGCTTGCAATCTTTTGACACCCATAAGCCAGGCACACCTCATGGCTAATGTTAAGAAGGTCACGGGCCAGAGTGGCTAGAACAGGAAAGACACGAGCCTGATCCTCTATTGGTTTACTGTGTCCTATTTGAAATCAATGATAATCACAGCAATGGAAATGATTGTATAGACTAAAAACGGTACATCATCACATCACCACACAGCACTCTCTTACCTGGTATAGATCATACATGAACATTTGCCCCATCTTGTAGACAGGTATTGTGGCATATATAGTGCAGTTTAAGCCCAGTTTCCCCACAGCGTATGGCAGGGCTCCCAGGTGTAAGGGGTCAGGATGGGAGAGAAGAACAGCATCAACCTGATGGACATATCTGGGTGGAGAGTAATGGACATCACACATTAATATTGTTATAATTCATATAGCAGGAGGAGATGTAATCAACAGATGGATGCCACAATTACCGTTTCATAGCATCAATAATGTCCATTGAGAAGTTCTCATCCCAGCCACAGTCCAGGAGGAAGCGGAATTCATCCACCTGCAGCAGGTAACAGAGGGCCGACTCCTCCTGGACCCCCGACACGGCTGTCAGCTTGATAATGGACGTCATTGTCTTAAATTGTCAAGCTGCAAATACAAATGAGTTACTATTAGATTATGCTAGACTATAACCTAAAGCCCTCCTAATGAACAAAACAATATGAGCGACCGACCACAACATATCCAATTCAAGTATGTTACAAGTAAAGAAAACAAAGGGAAACTGTAGTCCAATTGTGCGTTTAAATAGTACGATATTTTAATACCATGTTACACACGTTAGCCTTGTGAAATATACCCCTAGTCTAACAGTGAGTACATTTAAAGTAAGCACAGTTGGTTGGCAGGTTGCACAATTAAATATTGTAAGAAAATCACCCGGCAAAGTCTGCCTGTTTAGCATGCTAGCTACATTTGTTTAGCTAGCGGATTTAAGCTGCTTGAATCGACAAAAGGAACACACAAACATACCAATAAATATGAAATAGCATAAATGTATGCTACTTGGGAGTAGAAACACAACAAACGAAGTTATTCTATATTTCCAGCTTTAAGACATGTTGGCTAGCGTTTATGAACACACTTGTCGAGCAGCATCATGGGTGAAGGAACGTACCAAGTGTGGGCGGTGTCAAATACAAATAATTTTATGTGGAATCACCCAATAATAATTTTGTCCTACTATAGATAAATAGAAATACGTATTTTACATTAATATTGTAATTTTATCGTGTGTAAATTATGTTTTAGCTCATTCATCTAGAATGTACACTAATAATAGTATTTGTATCGTTTAAGTAACCACGTCGTATTTGCCCAGTTGGTAGAGTCCAATGTCCTCTGCCTGCTGAATGAAGAGCTGAAGGCCACGACTTGGTGTAAACATAAGGTAATGTTTTTCATATTCCCGTGTTGTGTCTGCTTATTGGGCGTATACACACTATAGAGCATTTGTTATGGTAAACACCCTTTTCAATTTGTATCCCGAGAAACAGTTTCCAAAGGAAAAATGATACTTGCTAAATGTAGCTTGCTAGTCGATTAGCCAGCCAGGTGCTACTAGCTCTGGTGCGATGAGTTGGTTCCTCAAAAGTAAAGAAGATAGCTATATTTTCAGTGTTTAGCTCTATTTGTTGAGTAGTAAGAATATCAGGACCGTGCAAATAGTGAAATAACACACACTGCATTTATAGTCTTCATGTGACCGCTGTGTTACAGCCGCTGTTGATTGCAATATATGTGTAATTGATGGACCTTGAGATTTAGATATGACTCTCATCTGGCAATTACTTCTCTGGAATTATATAAGTTGGAAAATATAAGGGTATGAGGTTATCACGATTTGTCAGGTGTACTTCAATTCTGTAATGCTATTAATTTCCAGTCAGAAATAAAGTTGATCAGTGTTATGTGTGTAGCAGCCTCAAGATGGACTGTCCTAAAACAGGTGATAGCACAGTTTACAAGGTTCACAATTGGACATATCAAGAAATGATTTAATGCAGATCCAGTACAGTACAGTTGGTGTTTATGCTGAAGACACAAATTGAAACACACTGAAACAACAGAAAAATGTGAGTGACAGGTGGAAAAACCTTCAAGGATGCTTGATCAGGGCACTCTGCACTGCATGCCTTATTCAATTAGAAAAGGAGGACAAATATAGAAGGAGGAGAAAGAGATCAAGAAAAACAAAAGATAAGAAACAATAACCAAACTAAACCATAAAAATACAATTTATAATGGCTTTATTTGGGGGCAGTTTACTAAGATGATCCATAACAATAGCATTACAGAGATAAAACAAGCATATTATGGCTTTCTAAAAATTAAAATATAAGATGGCAGAGCGTGCTGTATCATTGAATCATCTGTAAATTTAACCAAACTGTAGCTGATAGATAGGCCTGTGTTTACAGTTGTATCAAGTGGAATGATTGTAGAACTGATGATTGTAGGGATACTGTTCATGAAACCTTTTCTTGGCCTTATGATATGCAAGCTCATGCATGTATTCAGTTTTCTTAACCATGCAATAGTTGCACTGGTTTGTTTTGACTGTGTTAAACAGATCTCCACTGCAGCAATACCATGATCTAACTTGGTGTGTTCACATTGTAGATGAAACTGATTCCCTAAGTGTGTTAAATAGATATCTGATAGCAAACATCAATACCTCAGTATTAACGTTGCAATGTGTCTTCTGCTTACATGTGTAGGAACCATGGTTAACTTTGTAGCCATTGCACGCGAGCATTGGGTGAACATCTTGGTGCCCATGGGTTTTGTGATTGGATGGTACCTCGACAAACAACAGGACCAGAAGCTGACAGCTTTTAGGAACAAAAGTGCTTTATATAGCAGGTAAGAATCAAAAGTAAAACAGCTCAGTAAATGAAGGAAGTCATGTGATGACGTTTGTGACTGTATACCCCACAGACTTGATTTAATGTATGGGGTTTTTAAATCTGCAAGATAGTTTATTGACTCAGGGAATACATGAAGTTGCAGATGCAGTCACTCAATTTACTTTTCTTTCCTAACCAAATATTTAGAACATGATTTAAGATTTGACTCATTTTAGATTAGAACCAAAAAGTTGAATATAGCCTCTAGTCTTGTGTTTAACTTGTCATTTTTCACATCAGAATCTTCTCAGTATTTTAAGTTAAAGCAGAAGTTTCATTCCTGAACTGAATGATATGAAGGTCATCTAATTACAGATGAGGTATGGGAACAGTGTGATGAAAACTGTCTGACTTCTCTTCTCTACAGGGAGCTGAAGACTGGCGAGGAGGTGACCTGGAAGTAGACAAACCAGCCCTGGAACTTGTCCTGTCGTCTGTGGGTGTGAATGACTGATGGGTGCTCCTCAAATTATAAATATTTAAGAAGAATCCCGTTACCTGTTGTTTGAGTTGTATGATTCAATAATTAAAAATGCTCTTTCTCATCAAAATTCATTGTCAGTGATTTGTGGGTGATGAAATAACATTCATTCATCATTTTCATTTTTTAGAAAACAGATTTATTAGATGCTGAATGGCAAGAAAATTCATAAATGACTTCAGTCAGCACATCCACTCCAGTAGAGCCAATGAAGACAACACGGGGCGAGAAGTGTTAAGCATTGAAAAGATGTACGAAGACAATTTGAATCCATTCACGCAAGACCGCTACAGACGCGCTGCGGTGTGGATAATCCCCCTCTCAAAAAGCAGCTCAGCCAAAGAGATCTGGGGAGGAAAAAAAGGGCAGCATTTAAGGAAACACTCAAAGCACTTAATTCATAAAAACAGGCTTTAATGTAAGTCATTTCAAATAAAAATAAAAAAAGTGGATGGTAAGAGAAATAAAAAACACATACCCTGTCCTCTGCCAAATCACATGGGAAGCTTCCTACACTCACAAATTTGGGATATGAATGGATGAGGGACTCTATGGCATCTGTGTGCTGGAAAGAAAAAGCAAATATTAGATGGTGACAACATCATTAGGACACTAGAGAACATAAGACTTGTGCAGATCCCATCTCTACCTCTGGCTTTATTTCGAAACTCTTGAGCTCCTCTTTGTGGTAAACTCTGGAGTTGTCTGTGGTGTAGTAAAGATGAACAGTGTCTCCATCACTGCATAACCTAAAAAGGAGAGAACACTTATGAGCTAAAAAAGAATTTCTGTTTATGGATCATTAAATCTCACACAGTCTAAAAACATTACGCTCCACATTTTGAATAGTTCTTTCCAAAACTTGGTGTGAAACGCAGTAAAAAAAAAAGTTGCATTACCTAGCACAGCCGGCACGGATGAGTCTGACTCGGGTCTGGCTTGTGATACGTGCACCTGCGTCCATAACCTTCCCACGCTCCCACCTAACAGGGGCTCCTTGCACACTGCTGGCTAATTCCTCTGTGGGGAGACGGCATGAATATGTTACACGCAGATGGATTTTGTATCTCAGAGCTGGGATCAGTGCGTACTCTGGTGCTGCTCACCAGCTGTACTTTCTGAATTTTATAGTGTGGTAATTCCCAACCCTGATGTATCATCATATACCTGAAGAGAGCATGGGAGGCAGGCAGTCATGGAGGAAGTGTCTTGCTTTCTGATCCACGGCGGCGTCTATCGGGGCATAATTTGTAAGCTTCTTCATCAGGTTCTCAATTCTTGAAAAGAACTTTGTCCTGCGTGGATCATCCTGTGCAATGGAGAGTTTGGTTATTAGTGGTTAAACTGTGAAAAGCCAAGTATGGTAATGTTGGCTGAAGGTGATAAATACAAAATTACCTTGTCAGAATTCTGTACTCCCATGTATGTCAGATAATCCAGAGGTAAACCCTGTCTGAACTCCACATCCTCCTCCATTGCTATTTCCAGTGCTGCTGGAACCACCTGAAAATATAACCTTTCTATTTATATACTGCAGTTTTTTTTTTATCTTGAATAAAGATACAGACATATTTCTTTAACATAATGATTAGTAAAGTGAAACATCTCATTGCTGTGCTTGTTTAACATCTTGCTCAACCTGCAGATTACCAGTTAGCAACCCAGTGGGAGTGGTACTAAATTATTCTTTTTCCCTTAGATAATCTTTAAATTTGTTTGTATGTTCATTAATTATTAAAACATGTGTTACCACTGCTCCACTAGAGAAAAACTGCAGTAGCATAAATGCATATTTTATCGTATTTTTCCAAGCAAAGACTGATTATTAGATGAGCAAATGTAAAAGCTTCCATAAAGCACCAAAAAGTAAAATCACTGTTACTTCACATTAATCACAGCTGATTGTGCCATTGGTTATTACTTGTAAAGCTTATTCAGTATATTTCTTCTTGAAATGAAATGAAATCACACCCTGATGCTGCTGTCTTTTGTTCAACACAAAGGTTTCTGATTCGAGCCTTTGCTTTCATCACACTGTATTACCTTATGTAGCAGATCCCCCCAGCTGTTCTTCTGGAAGGAGGAGATGGTGATGTGCAGGGAGTGAACGTCTGGCAGGCAGTCGCCCTGGTGGATGAATCCTCTGGGGAAGTAGAGGAGATCGCCTGCTTCTAACACCACTTCCAGGATGGGCTTCCCGATCTCTGCCTGATCGAAGTTGGCTGGAGGGTTGAAATGCAAAGCAGTTAGTTACAACTGAGCAATGTGTTACCTGTCTCTGAGTAGCTGTGTTTAAAGCTGAGAGCGTAAATAATTAACTTTAAACCTGTTCCCGACAAAACTGAGACAAATTGCTTTCGCTACGAGAAGCAAAACTACAAAATGAATGAATTCTTTTTAACTCACGACTTGAAAGCACAGGCAGGACCTCATCTTCTGTCCTGAAAACAGTCACAAAACAATTTCATTATTAAACTAAGGCTGGGGAGCATTAAACATGAAAAGCCATCACCATAAATGTTGCTTTTTAAAAAATCCAAACTACATGAAATCAAGGTGTGTTATGACCCACACATTATATAAATGTAGAGGTTACAGAAAGTGTTTCATCCTGGACCTGTGGGTTTAACCTGCTGTATCTCACCTGGGGTTGTACACTCTCCAATGCTTCTTCCCCTCCAGCTGAACCACAAATGCCTCAATGTCATCATAATGTGGTGCGAACCCTTGTGTTCCAGGAGGCGTCAGGTATCTGATTGAATAAAACCATAATTTAATACTGAAACAATAACGGACACATTACACCTTAAGGCTTCCAGCAATTATTTTACCCTCCTCCTGGTACTTACACATTAGCTCCTGCCATGCTGCCAAACTGCTCTTGAAGGGTGGACAGCACGTTCCACACTGTGGAGGAGAAAGCCTGGGGATTCAGCAAACGGAGGGAGCAGCCACTCTGGAGATATGGAGATAATTTCAGTTACTAATCTTCAATGAGATTGCCGCTCAGGTGGTGTAATGATGCGGCTAATGCCCCCCAGCGTTAAATGCCTTATAGCTTGCAGCATAGAAAACATTAAAGATAACATCCTGCTTAATAAAAGCAGTCATATAACTGCATTTTAATAAAGTTACGCCTGGGAAATTTTAAAAGAAGAAGAAACTTTAATGACCCCTGTGGACAAATATGGTGTAGCTAATTTGCTGCAAAGGGCCCAATTATTAGGAATATCATCGGAGCCATAAAAATACATAGTCACAGTAATTTAACATTAGAAATAATCACTCCCTGGTAGCATAATGCTTACAGTGCATATCAAATAACACATAGTCCTTGCTTTGATTCCAACTGTGGACCAACCAAAAAAACAACAACAAAAAAAATGAAAAAATGATGTATAAAATGGTGTTGTGGTCATTATACCTCATAAAAGTCCCACACAGTGAAGGGCAGAGCTCTCCCTGGAGGATTGTGCGTCTCCCTCTTGCCATTAGTGTAGCTTGTGACATCCAGGTTCACTCCGTACTGAACATCCTCCTTAAAAAAATCAGCCCCACAAACATGTAAATCAGCATGACATTTATTTTTCTTATAGATGATAAAATACCTAATAATATGAGATGTATGAGCGGATCAGTCATGTTTTTAGATTATTACCTGTCTGAGTATGCGATCAAACTCTGCTGTGGAGAACAGTCCCTTGTAGTAATCTGGATTTTTACGCTGAACGAGAATAGGCTTCTTTTCCCAAGTATCCCTTAAAAAGGAGAAAAAAATATTATAGCCAGTGAATGTTTCAAGAAAAGAGTGTGATGATGTTACAATGTCACTGTAGGATCCTTGTGTTTGATCAAGTGAATTTGAGCCATATAGCATCAAATAACCAGTAACCTTTTGGCACAATCTTGATTACTGTACTATTTTCCAGTTGTTTTCAGGTATTTATTATGTACTTCTCTACTTCCACAAACGTGTTAAACTGTGTTCTTTCTTATTGCAATTATACCTTGTTCACTACTTGAGAGTGTTTCTCCTGGCTCGTGAATCACTTTTGGATAAAATCATTTGCTGAATGACAACGATGTAATCACAAACACGCAGAGTTCAATACCTGAAGAAGGCCTTGGCAGGGATCGGACTGATAATCCACTGGAAAAGTTGGCTCGCTCTCTCCCTGCTGTTGTTGACTCCCGCCAGCTGGACCAGCAGAGCATCTAGTGACTCACCGTCTCCATTTACACACTCCTCTTCCTCCTGTGTAACAAAAAAGAGAGACTCAGTGAAGCTTAAATGTAACTGTATGCTCATTTCAGGGTATGATGTCACACTGTAATCTTCATGGATGGTGATGATGGTGACTTTGCACTCCATGACATTTAAATGACCGCTGATTGTGGACACACACTTACATCTGTCATTCTCTTGAGGCTCTCTTCTTTTTTTGCACACTTTGGCATCTTCTTTCTTATTTTCTTCTTTTCAGTCTTTATCTGTGCTTTAACTGTGATGGTCTTAGAGACTGCAACCCCATTCTCCTTTTTCTTTTTCTTCTTGGCTGCCACCTAAAAAAACACACACAAGTTAACATGAGGCTGAACATAGTGAAGATAGGAGGTGTACACTGGAGAAGTGAGCAGGATGTTTGCAGCCAGCAGAGTGTGAGGAGGGCTGAGCTGGTGTCAGTATATATGCTCCTGCTGCAGCTCTAAGACTGAGTCATTACCATTATTATATATTATATTATAATATATTTAACAGTGTGTACCTGCAGTGAAGGCTTTTTAGCAGGTGGAGGAGCAGGTAGGTCTGTTGACAACGTCTTATACAAAGCAAACGCAGACATGTGTTGTCTCTCCATTTTCCAGTCGGTACCTCACATACATCATCACCCTGCGCCGGCTACACTCTCTTCTTCTACAGTTAATTATGTACAAACTGCCCTCTAACAGGCTCACTACCGCCGCCTATAGATGTACTCTGCCATGACACGTCAAGGACCCCTGAAGCCTAAACTGAGACAAATTAGACCACAGACCCCCATTTGTTAAGTATATAAATATTTTATTATAGAGGTGTATGAAGCACATGAACAAAATAGTTATACATTCTGTCATTGTGTTACTTATAAATGGAATTATAGTGAAAATAAATTATTCCTCTTTTTGTTGTGCCCCCTTTGAACCCCTCTCGAGGACACCTCGGGGTCCTCAGAGACCACTCTGAGAACCACTATACTACATAATATGCACTGCCAGTGACAGATCAAACTGGTTAACAGACATAAATACAAATATACGTGTACAAACACAATATAAAATGAACAGAAGAACACTCACACCAGGACACAGTCTACAATATTCAGTGTCAAGTGGAAGAGCCTGTATATTGTTTTACATAACTTTATTTTATACACATTTTTTTTATTCAGTTATGAGGAGTTATTTGTATTATGCTGTACTTCACTAGTTTTATATTTATTTTATTTTTTATTTTCAGGCTATTTTTAAAAAAATCAAATGTCCACTAGTTTCATGCTGAATGTGTTATGTACAGTTTAATCTTATTATTTCAGTAGTAGATTTAATTGGCTGTTTCTTCAAGTTCTTGTGATGTTATTTCCCATATCCCTATGATGAGAAAAAATTAATTAGTTGTTCATGCTTTTCATCAAAGCATGTCTGCAAAAACAATTGGTTGTGCATATTTCCCATTTATAGTATCTTTGTTTATTGTCTTTGTTGTAGTGTTTATGTTTAATTTTATGAGCAGTTCATTGTATACTAACAAGAAGGCAAAGAAATATGCATTGTAATACGGTGCTGAATATGTAATAGAGACGAGCACAAATAAAACAAATGGAAACACAAAAAGTACAAAGTTACTGGAAATAACATCTGTTTGCATTTTTGCACAAAATGACTGTGGATTTCGGCCCTCATCGTTTACACTACACCTGTGTAATCTAATTATATCAAATACAACAGCTCTTTCATCAAAACTTATTTTTATGCTCATACATTTTTAGTTTTTGTTGACATTTTCAGAAAGTTGATAATTCTACTTTATGTTTATTATCATACTAACGTGGTGGTGGTTGTGTACTGGGATGAATTATATTGACTGGTGTGTTCCTAATATTTGCCCCCTTCATCTATGTTAATGGTGCCCTAATACACCACCACCACCACCCACTATGATCCTCAATGATAAACATAAAGTAGAATCATCACCTGATTGACCATGTCAACAAAAACTGAAAATGTATAAACTTCATAAATGTAGATTTTATGAAAGAGCTGTTGTATTAGATTGAATGAGATTGCACAGGTGTACCTACCTGATAAAGAGGCCAGCGAGTGCACATTGAAAGTACATTTGAAGGGGATCTTTTAATAGTCAGTGTAAAAATTATTACAGCGAAGAAAACCTCTTTCACTGTTTCTATTGACACCTGGCAGTTGTTTTAAGACATTCTTAAATATCGCACCTGTCCTTTAAATGAGTCACTAAGTAGTACCCTCTCTGACCACCAGGGGGAGCGTTCCACCAATCTTTAATGTTTCTGAATAGCACAGTTAATCAACACTGTTTCCCACAATGCTTTGCTGCGTTGCTGTCGCTCCAACAATGCAGCTTTTAATGGTGCTGTGAGAGGTGCGAGATGAAAACGCAGCGACACCGCAGGCTTGTCCGGACCCTGTAGTCGTCAAATCTCAGCACAACGAGGTTTTTTATTGCGTTGACAAACCTGCCGGGCGGCTGTGACTCCGTTTTTCTCTGGACATCCTGGACTCTTTCCACTGGGTGAGTAGCTGCTGAAGCTAACATTGGTTCGCCAGTGGAGTAGATGGCAAATTCATTTTGTTGTGGCCACTGCTGGCTAAAGCAGGCTAGCTAATTGGCCAGATAAGATATATGGCCCCTTGTGTCTTTCCCCTGCAATACCCCCTGGTCCACATCTAACACAGGGGCCACATGTGCTCTCTTTTCGTGTTGTGCCTTTTTTTTCCTGCGGGATTTTCTACCTTTTAATCCAAATGTAAAAGGCTGGTAGCTAGTTTTTGTGAAAGACTTTGAGCCGCTGCAAGTCGTGAGACTGTTTTGCTTTGATGTCCGCTGAGGCACACGTCAACCAAGCCGGTGTAGTCTGCATGTACTGCCAGGGCTTGTGCAAAACTGCTATGGTTATTAATATATTGGAATATTTGGGCCCCCGTCTGATTATCAGACTCACCCCCCCTTCCACCCCCTCCCAAAAAAAAACAACATGCCGCTCTTGGAGTCTTGAGTATAATGTCACGCCAAACTCTATTTAAAAAACTGTCAATTTAGTGTTAACCTTTTTACTGGCCAACACGCATACAAGAATGATTCATGCTGATTAAGAAATCCAGTGTAATCTTCTTGTTGATACGCCTACAAGTGTTTGGCCATCGTCTTGGGCATCTCATACATCTAAATGCTTTAAAACTGTTATTCCTGATACTGTAGTGACAATCCAATTATAAAACTTAAATGACTGGAAATTGAAGCTGTGTTGGGTTGTTCAGATAAGGATTAGGACTTAATTACTTCTCAAAACTGAGTAACATGGTTGAAATCTTGCTCTGTCAGTTATGCTGTACCCTTGCCATTGAGTATGATGGCATAACTGTAATATAAAATAATGTCCTTGTTATGAGATTCAGAGATCAGCTGTTAATGTTTATATCAATCACTGATTTGACCCCTGTTTCATTTCATCCTGCAGTATTGATTCCCTCCAATACTGTTTAAAATGTAATAACAAGTTGCTATCAAAGCTTTTATGCCTAAACTCACCATTGATTAGGCTCTGTTGGCAGTCCCAATGATACCATTTGAAGCTAGATTAAACCTTTTAAATGCATAAGGTCATACAGTTCATCTAGACCACAATCAGCCTGCAGAATGTGGTGAAACAGCACTTCTCCATAACAGTTTTAACAAGTAAATGAACATTATAACCTTCACAGAGGCAGGGTTGATTTGAGGGCTGTTGTATCAGTTTTCAGTAGGTGTACCTAATAAACTGGCGACTGAGTGCAGATGCTGTGTAATTCACATCGTGGTAATCAGCCAATGTCTGATGGGACAGAGGAGCTTAGTAGTCTCCTCTACACAGAGAATCTGAGGAGGAGGAGAGCTTCCCCTGTGCACTATGAGAAATATGCCCCAGTATCCACTAATAAAACCAGGCCTACAATGTTTGTGGGAACGCTGTGGTTACTGCCGCAGGGGCATTGTTTTTGAAAACATGTTTCAGTTACCAGTAAATCAGTCCTCACTCAGATTTCTAAGCCCAGTGTTAATCATTTAATAGCTACCGTGCCAGAGTTGTTGGCCCAGAGCTGTGTGGTCAGTTCATTTGTGGCTGTAAGGGCTAGCATGCATCATTAGAGCGGGCCTCAGAGATGATAATTAAACCCCTCTGTTAACATTTTTACTTGACAGGAAGATGGTTTAACTAATCACAGTGAATGAGTTGAAGACATGTAAAAGATTATTGACATAGTCTGAAGGCACAGCTTGATGGGAAAATAAAGTTGTGGAGCATGTACTGTACGCAGTGTCCTGGTTGTCCTTTTTTTCAGTTCAACTCTCGTCCCGCATTCATCCCAAAATGAATTTAACGTTGCATCCTCCCCGGGACAACGGGAGGGCAGCTTGAGCCCTGTGTGCTTGCTGATAAATCAACTTATCAGACTTAACTTGAACGCATGTTTTGGACAAATTTATGCAATTTGTGTTCATGATGCTGACCGTTCCTGAACTCTGCATTGATTCAGCCAGCCATCTTGTCTGCAGGGAAAAGCCAACGCCCACACATGGGTGCTTTTCATTAAGCTAATTAATGCTTCCTCCCGTCCTCTCTCCTCTGACCGTGACCCGGAAACTGATTTCCTTCCGACCATCATCAAGAATCTTCCAGTCCCTTTAAATGCACCTTGAGGAGATGAGGAAAGAGGAGCTGACCTGACAGGACAGTTGTTGTGGTTGTGGAAACAGCTTTTATGTAGAACCATAATATATGTGATTGTAATTCAGCAATTCAGGAGAACCACCTGTGTTGAAGACTCAGTCTTCCTGCTAACTACAGTCATACCGACACTTACCTGTAAGCACTGCATCATCAACTCTTTCCAGCTTGTTTTGCTGTGATTAAATGCATCAACTCGTGTCACAAAACTCCCCCATTTTCCAGACGACAACAAAATGAACTTAGATTCGTCTTCGTAGACTGACGCAAATTCACACCTATTTGTATCTTTGCATTGAGTGACATGTAATCCCGCTCTGCATAAATTTCACTTCATATTTGAGGTAAACACACCATAAGTCGTGTTATTTAGAGGCATTCTTCTATCTCTGAAACATATTTTCTGGGCTGAGATATAAACAGCAGCAGTCTAGAATTAAGATGCTGATATGGATTTTTATCTTCAGCCATCTAGTTAAAACAAGAAAAAATTACCAAGCAGCTGTTTGTATGATTTTGACCCCACCTCCCTCATCCCCCCCAGTTATGCTTTTATTGGACCACAGTGTGCATTAATATGGACTGAACAGGGCAGTGCACGTTCCTCTGTGGAAAGGCATATTGATCTTCATCTCATAAAGTCATGATTGCCACACAGTCATTGAACGATTTTTTTCATGCGGTCTCCAAGCACTCAGCAGCTGTCACAATGCAGAATAATGGCAACATCAGCACTTTATGACAACGATGATTTTGTAATTGTTAATGTGCCCTCATTAAAGACTTGGAGACCTGCCTGATGTCGCAATGTTCAGATTTTTTAAATGTGTAGAGGCCCTTGTTGTAGTGGTGTAATTAGCATGGTTATCATACTTGGAGAATTTAGCACTTTACATCATTAATAGAGTTCATATGACACTCCTTGGGTCTACTTTTTTAGGAGTAATAACACAAAAAAAGAGTGCACAGTTTGAACATCTGGCAGTGAACAAAGTCATGTCACTGGTGCTCCTGTGTGATATTATCTTAAAATGTGTGTGCTGTTCTGACTTAAGGGCAAAAATAGACCTTTTTCACATGACATCATGGCAGAAAGAAACACACATGTAAGTAATATCACCAGTGGCTGTAATCCAGAGTCCTGGACTCAGTGGCTCTCAGTAGAGATGGGAACGAGAACTGGTTCTACTCATCCAATCCATTGGAATCGTATGCCTCCGACGTTATCCACGCTTCTCATCGATGCTCAGGAATGTGATGTTGAGGGAAAAAAAAGTGGAAGTCAACAGCGTGGGCGGCTTGGCCTCCAGACAGTAATCTTCAGCTATCTTATGATTCATCTTCAAAAAAGCCAGCAGATGCTATTATTTTTTGACTTAATGAGTAAATAATTACCTTTTGTGAGACAAATGTGAATTAACCCCGTCACTCAGGGTAACGTTAGCAAAACAGCGTTCAGCAGTAATATGAGACCAGCTGACCAACACACAACTGCAGTATGAAACAAGTTAAACCAACTCAGAGGTGAAGAAAAAGAATAAAGAATAGAAATATAGAAGGAATTAGCTCAGCGGTCAGTCTGTTTCACCTCAAAAATCTTCACAGTTCCAATCCCTATTACTGAGCCACTTATATGAAGTACAGTCATTATTAATGTTACCTGTTATCGGTGTGGTGTGCTCTTGAGGTCTGAGTCACCATCTGAGAAAACACCACAAAGGATGAGCTAGGCCTCATACGACTCATATACAGAATACAGTCTCACATTTTAAAGACATCATGACTGTTAGTAGCAGGAAGAGCACAGGTGATACTAATAAAAATTAATGATGCTCTTCTTTCTAATTATCTCAGTGGCCCATGCTAGTGACATCGCCCCAAAGTCCTCTGTGAAAAAGCTCTATTGGAGGAGTGGCAACTTTAAAGGGTCTCTGTGGAGTTTTGTTGTAAACAAAGAAAAAGTGATGCTTTCATTAAGCATTACTCGCCTCAAGGTTTTTAACAAAGCTTGATTTTCTTTGTAGTATTTTAAATCCTGCATTGTTTACATCCATGTTTGTTTACTAGCTTGCAGCCTTCTTCTTCAGAGCATATATCGGTGCTTTAAAGCCACCTGTAGATGAGTGGAATAGTGTGGGGGGGGGGAAAAGGGGGACCCACTTGTTAAAAAAACTGCTCCACAGCGCTACTAGAGGTCAGAAAATACCCTTTTAAGCTAAATACAATCACAGTACACACTCATTCCATCTATCATCTGCTGTTAAAGGTGGCCAGTATATGCCTAGATAAAAGTGGTGTTGACCTGTCTGTTTTGTTGCACATATCTGTAAGAAACCCAGCAGTATAATGAGGTACAGTCAGAGCACCTTGGTAGGCCGGCGGGGGCTGTAAAGCAACTCGCTCCACCCAAAAAATTCCTTCATCCGCTCTGACGTAAAACCAACCATTTTGGCCGGGATGTCTTGTGGCCCGGTTGTGGTTTGACAGCACCCCCCCTGTCATCACCACACTGGAAAAGGGCTTATATATGGAATGGAGTATGCTTGCCCCGATTTCTGATTTGAGTATGATAAAGAAATCACAGGCCTGAGTAAGAGCGTGAGTTTTGCCTGTGATGTCAAACAGTGAGGCCTA